>NC_092523.1:74735454-75038484 GCF_037038585.1 Patagioenas fasciata | reverse complement strand
TGGCTCCATAGGTTGATACGTTTCTCTTGCAAGCGTCACTCTTTGCTGTGCTATAGTAGCGTTAAAACCGGGGATGAAGAGATTGTCCAGAAAGGACCAATCACTTGGTTTTTAGTCCATTTCCCACAAGTGGCAAACCAACTGATTTGAGCTTCTGTGCCTTAGTGAAAAATAAATACAAATCTTGGTTTTAATGATGAGGTTCTAGTAATAGAATGGACGAGTTGAGTTCTTCCTGCTTGTCTGTTCACAAGGAGAGGTTTAGATAAACCACTTCACTGGCTGTAAATCCCAAGTGGGTCAGGGCACACTCTCACTCTGAGGGTATTAATATACATGTCATGACAGTGAGAACAAGGATCTGGTATGTAGGCTGGCTGTAGTGGGAGAAAAGGAGGAAGGTGCTTTCTAGAACCCAGTCCTGCTGGGAACATTGTCATCCCGTGGGTGTTGGTGTACCGCGGTTCCGCTGGGGACATTGTCATCCCGTGGGTGTTGGTGTACCGCGGTTCCGCTGGGGACATTGTCATCCCGTGGGTGTTGGTGTACCGCGGTTCCGCTGGGGACATTGTCATCCCGTGGGTGTTGGTGTACCGCAGTTCCGGCGCTGTTCTATGCTGCAGCAGTGGAGTGAGGCTGCAGTTCCTCCAGAAGCCTGTTGTCTGTCTCTGTGGTGCCACAACCACAGCGGGTGCTTTGGCCGAAGGTAAGAGCTAGTGATGCCTTTGTAGGCTCCTCACATAAATTCACATCGTTCATTGTGATTGAGTCAATCGTTTGTGTTACTCAGCTATAGACAGCTGCATAATACTTTTGTTGCTGTATGTTTCTAAGAGCCTATAAACAAATTAGTTGCTGTCCCTGCTCTTGAGCCTGACTGTATGAGAGGTGAGACACGAATTATTTCCCTGTATTGTATGTGTAGCCGAGGAAACTACCAATAGTTTTGACTGTGAAAAGCCTTGCAGCTCAATGCTGTGCACAGCTTTTGTGTCTCAAGGCATGTTTATGTGCAAAGTGTATAGCAAGGTTTCTTTGTTTGCTAGTGGATACAAGCTTAAAGAAGGCAGGATGGGGGGTGACTCACTTGCAAAGCAAAAGGGTAGGTCAGTCTCACAAAACTGTGGCTATTGTGAAGATAAAATCCAGATGCTTCCTTTAATTTGCCCATAGGTCTTGACTTTGGTTAAATTGTCACAGTCTAGCTCTGTACTTCTCATTGGACTATTCCTATGTGCTGTAATACCTCCTGTGACATCTGAGGCAGTATATGTCCTTACAGTCACCTCCAGCTGAGCCGGTAGCCTGCCAAGGAGATAATTTAAGCTGCGCAAGGACAGGGATTTAGACTACCAAGAAAGCCAGAATCCTAGAAGGAGTATTGTATGTGAAATGCTGCTTGCCCAACTGGATGCAGAACAGGGCTTTTGTGCTGGCAAGGTTAAAAGTGCTGTAAATAAAGCACCGTGTAAATGATATCTAAAACTTGGCTAGGCAAACTTCACCACAAAAATAGGCATTTCTTTCTAGTGTTCTGAATCTAATACAGGCTGAATTGGGACACATCTGGAAGGTCCTAAAATGGCACAGACAGAGGATTTTAAGAAGTTGTCTTCCTGGGAGGATATGACAGGGAAAAAAATCAAACTGGTTTATGTGACACTTGCCTATGGTCCTCAAAGTACGTGGAAAGAGTCCTCCCCAAGGTGGCAGCATCAGCCTGCTCCACAGGTACTGTAAAGCTCAACTGGGGTCCTCTTGCTCGGGATTCCTATGCTGAAAGAAAATGCCAGGTAAGAAATCAACTAAAGCATTAGAATAACTACGGGAGTCTTCAAGCATCTCCTGAAATAAGAAATGTAAAAAGCGTTTGTTTCCCCTTTGTCACAAGCAAGAGCACAGCACCTTAATGAATTTGAACAGCAGTAATAGAAAGGCAGCAGTTAAGAAACTGGAAGTGTTTACTGTCTCTTATATTATTCTTTTTCTAATCAAGACCTTTGTTTTCAGTAGCTTTTAAATTGAGTTGGTGACAGTTACAGGGCTTTAGATATGACATCTTAAAATCTACTATCAGGGTATGAATTTGCAAGGAACAAGTTCAGAGTACAAAATTGCCTTGGATGCTTTTTCGCACTGCTCACTGCCGGTGGGAAAGCTAATTTTTTGTTTCTTTATATAACTATTTTTGAAATGGCAAAGAGAAAACCAGGACTGAGCCTGTTACAGACTGGCAGGCAGGGAGGTTTCCTGTAACCAACGAAGGAAGCCTTGTACTGCTCCCATAGACATACCGAGCAAGTCTAGTGAGGACTTTTCAAGGATGTAAGGAAGTAAGGCCCCTAATCTAATTGAAAATAAGCAGTGTTTTGGTATCCAGCTTATTGAAAAACCAAGGCTAAAATCATTTGCAAGTAAGCATTGGATTTGTGTCTATCTATGGAGTACCTAGAGTAGCAGCACAAATTAGTCGCCTGTGTCAGCTGCTGTTCACTTGTAACCCCTGTGATCCCCCGGTTGGTTTGCACGCACCCTAAGCAAGCTCGCCGTGATGCTTGTTGGGGTTCACCAAGCAGGCTAGATCTCGGAAACTGAAATAGCATAGTTTGTTTTTAGGCATGTGACATCTCTTACCATGTGTCATCTTGCAGTTCCCACGCCTTCCCATCCCTTACAGCTTCTTTCCTGATGTGGGCTCACATTTTAGCCTAAGATGATGCCATAATAAGTAATTTAAGATGTGCTTTGATGAATTTCTCTTACTTAGAGAAAACTGAGTGAGGCCATTTTATGGATTACCACACACGGAGGCAGGCTCAGCCTTCCCAAACAACACGAGAAATCCAGGAAGGGATGCAGTCCGTGGAGTCAGCGTGGCTTCGCTTCTGTTAGATTTGTCATTTGTAAGAAACACCAGGCACGTCACTGCTGAGAGACAGGCCAAGTCTAGTGATGCTCTGCTCGTTTTGGGCTGCATTCCCAACAAAAGCTTCTGTGCTGATCCTAAAATATGCTAATGTTTCCTCCTTTAAACATTATTAATTTTTATTATTATTTTACTATTATTTTTATTATTTTATTTATTATTTTATTATTTTTTCCTTTGCTTAACCCAATCCTTAGTATCCTTAGAATTTTTTAACAAAAGTAAGCAATTATGCACAATCTACAAGATGATGTTTCTCTTTGCAATATAGGTGGCTGTGTAGGTTATATGCATTGCTAAGGAAAAGGAGGTGGGTATAGCTGTAGCTTGCACCAGCTTTTGGACAATCTGTTTGTGCAATTGTGGAACCAGCCTCTCAGGTTCCCACTGTATTTCTTACAGCAAATTATGGGTTCAGGGCAAATACTGCTGGCAGAAGGGCAGATCAAGGACCTGCCTTGGGTTTGGAAGGAGATTGAGCAGAACTATCAGTGCAGTGAGAACATCAGATAGACGTTTTTTTCCCCCCTATTCTCCCACTAAATCACCAAGGTCCACAAGATATCCTTTTCCTTCATTCATCCTCTGCGAATAATAGACAACTTCAAATTATAAACCAGTATCTTTGACATGCTGATCTCTAAGTCTCTGCTGTGGAAGTTTTGTCTGTCTTCAGTTGGCAGGAATTGTGTTCTTCCAAGCACGCTGCTTCTCAGGGCACTGAGAACAGAGCACTGTAACAAGCCACAGGAGCACAGTCCATTCTTCCCTGTTAGTATGGCTTGCTGTGACATGGCTTTTCAGAATGCTGCGGGATGCTTTATAAAATAGGGCATGTCACAATTACTGTCACAGGCTGCCAGTTTCTTAATTCTTTTACTAATCCCCACTTTCTCCATTTTAGCTAATGATTTTCCCCATGGCACCATATCAGGTTTTTTCAATATGCAAAGAATATTTTTAAAATACCATGTTGTGCTATTTAAACTGTCTTGTTTTTACCCGTGTTGCCAGGATGTGTTTTCTGTAGTATAAAGTCACTAGTGCACAGGTTGGACCATAGGACTGTGCTGCAAGGCTGACATGGTTGTTCCCTGCTTCATGTGAAATACGTAAAATATACAAAGAAATAAAGGTAATACTGCTATTGAGACTACACATACATAAAAAATAGTTTAAAAAATCTGAAATGATAAACTTTTGATTTCAAGGGTATATATTTGGGAAAGAAACAATAATGAAAAAAGTATGAAAATACAGACTTAAGGAAGAACCATTTTTTCATTACACACACTTAACTGTATGAACTCTGTGACTGGTCCCACACATCTGTTGTGACAATAAGAGTCAGGGTACCATCCTCATTCACCTTCTTGTCATTAACCTCAAAATTCATCTGTGTGTGCAAAAACATTTTGCCCCTGGGGCAAAAGTCCTGTGAATTGAGAACATACCTGGAAGCTCAAGACACCCAAATCTGGCTGCTATTTCTGTAACACTCATTCCCTTATTCTGAGAAGCTGTGCAATTTCTCAGTTTCCTCATCTAAATAGTATGGGGAGTAGTCACCTCTTTTGAAGTGTGTAGTGGGATTGATCTATCTGAAGGCAACAGATTTCTGGATTTCTGTAGGGTAATAACAGCATTGACTGCCTTAACAAACAAACAAACCAACCCCAACCACAAACCACTATTTTTATCATATTGTAAAATGCTCCATAGGGACCCAAATTACTTAAGACTTCCCAAAAATATTCCTGTGTTACCTGGAAAGGTTATAGCCATTGTGACACTAATAACCACAGAACATGCACTGAAACACAAGGTTGGACTGGTCACGCTGCTACTCGTATGCACTCGAATCCTTGAGAGATGTTTCTTAGGATGTGAGGAATACAGAGCATATGAAGTTTCAACTCAAGGATGTGTGAAAATGACAGCTTACTAGTCAATAACATGGATATCTGGTGTGAAAATGACACCTTTCTACTCAATAACATGGATATCTGTCTGTATTCAGAACAGATTCAGTGCTCAGTTCCTTTTTTATTATTTTTTTCAGGTTAGGCAGCGTGTTTGTATTTCTATAGATACAACAAAACTTGAGGACTTCTGTTAAAATAACCAATAAGTAACAACTTGATATCTTTTTTATTCTGATCTTGAATCTTTCCTGTCTTCATATACCTACACATAGGAGGCAATATGCTCAGTTGCAAGGAGCATTTCTTAAAAACACAAGTTTAAGAAACTGGAATACTATTTAGAAATACTACGCTTTCTTCACTTTGATGATCATGATAGTTTGTGGACATCAAGCCTGGAGAGATGCTTTTTATATTTTAAAACATTCCAAACAGGCTGAATCTGAGGACAATCTTCCAATGCAGTTCATGTCAAGCCATTGAACATGTAGTGTCAGAATTGTGCTGTAAAAGTCGTCTGACCAACCAGTGTGGCTTACTTTGGCAATGCAATTGTTTAGGAAAGGGGAATTGCTGTAGGTGGTTTATTAAAATTCTGAACAGTGTGTATAACGAAAGGGAGCAAATCATGTAGTTATAAAGCTGGTATGTGATTTGGTAGTGTGAGCCCCAGACTTGGTAATTAACCCAAATGCTTTAACTTTCCGATATCAACTGTCTCAATATATTGTGAAGTTGGAGCTTTTTAAATCAGTGCTCTTCCTACGTGAGTGAACAAAAGGGGCAGAATCCCCAGCCTGCCCTTCACAGCGGAAAGGATTTCAGAAACGGGGATGCCTCCTCTCTTCAGTGCTGTGTGTGTTGCAGTATCCGTAACATGCTGCGTTCAGGAATGTGGTCCCTCTATTAATAGTGGAATGTGTCTAGGATCTTTCGGGGCTTGAAGTGTGATAGAGTATTTATTACCTTATTCAGTGGTGGGAAATCTGCCCGTTAATGCAAAACACAAAGCTGCATCACCGCTTTCTCTCCTGAAATTAAAGTTTTGTAAGTATAGACAAGGAAAGGAAAAGTCTTTGTGAACACTGCAGACCTGAAGCCTGGTCCAGGTGGGCACTGACATGACGAGGATCTGTGGAAGTCACACTTGAGCTTCAGGTACAGCAGGAGGCTGCAAAGTTGCAGGTTGATGGGATTTTTCCCTGGGCTTCTCTGTGGTTGTTCATCCTCTCTTGGCACACTCCATCTACACACAGGCGGCCTCCTGCCCAGCGTGGCCACAGCCCCGACATCCTGCATAGCACACAGAAAATGTGAACCCGGTTCCTCCCACTGTCATACACCTTGCCGGGATAAGTCACCAAAATTTAAAGGCTGGAATTAAGAGTATTAATGATACATGAAGAAGCAAAAAAGAACCTGAAGTAACTTTTCAGAAGTCATTTTACATTGCTTGTGGGTTTTTTTTTTTGTTTTATTCTGTTGTTGGTTGGGATTTTTTGTGGTTTTTGTTTCATTTGTTTTTTCTTCAGGTCTGCAAACCTGTTTGCCACTACAAATTCAATGAATACGCTGTGCTCCTCCAAGTTCTTGGAGTGGTGATGAGGATACCGCCTCCCTCCATCTGCCTCCTTCCCTGCCCAGGCTTTGCTTGTTTGCTTCTCCAGCCAGGAACAGCTGGGTATAACTTCCATCTGTTCGATTCCTTAGTTGATAGCAGCCTCTGTGCCTCAAACAAAGTTTGTTTGGATTTGGTTTGGTTTTTTCTTCCTCTATCAGACATCTGGCATCCTAGAAAAAGTTTCTTCTTGTTGTTGCTTCCAGATTTGATGCAAGTATGGGCTCCTTGTATGGAGGGGGATAACTGGGGTCTGAAGGAAACGCTGATGATTATGTGGCCTCACCAGCTCACTGTTAACTTCATGGTCTCTGATTAAGTTAAAAAATGTCTCCCCTTCTTGTAGTAAACTGTTTTTTATCCAAATTGCTAAGTCCCTGGTGTATGTTACAATACAGTGCACTAAACCATGAGAGGAGTTTAAAATGTGGTATCATGCTGTGAATAACTTCCATGGGAGAGATGAGAGTATTCCATCTGTAGCACAATGTAAACGCAACACTGCTGGTGGCAATTCAGCTCTAAGTTACTGTCACCATGTTCAACAGGCCTCTTCTCAGACAGAGGTGTATGGGCCAGCCGTGTACCAGAGACCAAGTGGTGGCTCCCAGTAAGTTAAAGATTTCTGTCTCCAGTTAAGTGAACAAGCAGGAATAATTCAGGGCCTCAAGTGAAGTTCAGTTTTGAATCAGAAAAGATAAACTTACCTAGTGAGTTGATTTGTTTCCATTAGCTTCCCTATAGCTCAAGCAGGGCTTTCCCACTGGCATCAGCTGAGATTTTACTAAACATTTTTTGAAGTCAGCACTAATTCATCAATGAGCCATGAAGAACAAACAAAGTACTAATTTTTTCAGTCTACACCCACTACTATTTCTTTAGAAATGGTATTTGTGTCTGATGAGAGAATGGATTTGTTTAAATAAAAGAAAAAAAGGAAACTGTAATGCAGGAACAAAAACTTTCGACTGTCAGCGTTTCCATAGCCTCACAAGACCCAGTTTTCATGTCTTTATTTATAATCTTCGTGTAAGAGAAAACATGTTTTTGTTTTTCCTGTTTCAGGTTTGAATAACTGCATGATTATATATAAATTTATGGCATTTGTGTGGAAGATTTGTTGGTTTTAACATCTGTAAGAGAGCCACATCTTAGATTCCTTTCTGTGATCTTCTTTTGGGTGTTATTTTCTGGCAAATTTGGGACTTTGAACTGGTTTTGAGAATGCTTATTCTAGCAAAAGGATAAATCCATCCTGATTCAAGGAAGAACTCTCTCTTTAGCACGTACACAATTAGGATTCAGTGGCTACATGATCGGTTTCCTTAGAAAAGACAAACCTACCATGAGCACCAGAGTTCACTGGGCAGGACGTGGGGTGACAGGCTTTGCAAATGGATGTGCCAGGAAACTTGGATGTCTACCCCACGTGTTGAGAAAGCATGAGAAATCTTAATATGGAAGCAGTTTACAAACAAATCTGCTTTAGTCGATGAGAGATTCAGTTGCTCTTATCACAGAATGTCAGGGATTGGAAGGGACCTCGAAAGCTCATCCAGTGCAATCCCCCTCCCGGAGCAGGAACACCCAGCTGAGGTTCCACAGGAAGGTGTCCAGGCAGGTCTTGAATGCCTCCAGAGTAGGAGATTCCACAACCCCCTGGGCAGCCTGGGCCAGGCTCTGCCACCCTCACTGAGAAGAAGTTTCTTCTTAAATTTAAGTGGAACCTCCTGTGTTCCAGTTTGTACCCATTACCCCTTGTCCTATCATTGGTTGTCACCGAGAAGAGCCTGGCTCTTATGCACTATATCATACTGACCAGTGCTCCATTGTTTGATGTTAGTCCATAAAATCTGGCAGGCTCTCTCACTCCCAATTAAAATCACTGTTACGGATGACTTCACACTGTTTAGAATTTCTGCATTTGAGGAATATTACAGAACTGCTAACAAATTGGGTTTTTTTAATTGTAGTGTCATGTATGCTTTTCCTGTCCCAACATCTCCATGCTTATTCATAGCACACCAAAAGAATCACAGATTACATTTTTCCCTTTGAATACAAATGGTATGGTATTTTCTAGACATCAAAGACAATGAAGTCAAAATGACCAATTCAGACACAGAAATCTGAATAGAAATCTAAATATTTGCCTGGTTCATGCCATTTAATGATAACAAGACCCGCTATTAAAGAAAACAAAGAGAGGAAAAAGAAAGGGAAGAGGGGATTTGCCAGCCGTTTGTATTTAATCATGGACAAAAACTTGGTAGGAAAATTGTAATTTGGACTGTAATGTGGTCACAATAGCCTTTTTGGACCTTAGTACAAGGATAATGTGGTAATTCAGACTGTGATTTGAATAAGACATATTGTGTACTCAAGTCTGCCCTTGCACATGGGTGACCTCTATTTATAGTGTTGTACCTTTCAGATTTCATGTGTCTGAATGTACATAACTTTACTGAAACACAAATGTAGAGTTGGAGTTCCTTAACTGCTGCTATGTCTACAGTGAAACACAGCAAACCAACAGTTTAGGGTATATATCAGAGGAAACTGGAGAGTTGTACAGGCAGGGGGTAATTTCTAATGTGGAATATTGCCAAGAAATACCAACTATCTGTTGGCAAAAATGTCATATGAACATGTTTTTGTTACTCCTTCCCCAATACCAGGTTTACATAGCATAAACCAAAACAAAAAAGAGGCAAATAACCCTCCCCAAACTGAAAGGGAAGAGACACATATCATCATCTTCTATGAGGGGGGGTCCTGCATGTCTGCAGGCCCAGCAGAAAAGGGCAAAGTGCTGCACCAGTGGGGAAAAGTCACCACAAAGTGGAGCAGAAGCTGTTGAACTGAAGAACATGATTAGACTGGGTGATACAGGAGAAGGACTCTGGTTTGTTCATTTGTTGGTTTGTTGGTTGGAGGAGTCTAAACTGGGCCTAAAGAATATGTAAGCGTGAGGAAACAGCCTTGGTGAAACAAATAGCAGCTGGAACTTCTGAGGCTTAGGACAAGTTCATCACAGAAGGATGTTCCAAGTGGGCTGCTCCTTCAATATCTTGCCCCCTAAGTAATGTCTCTGATTTCCAGAAGCGCTCAGCATCCAAGAGTTCTCATTGAGTCGGTAGGAAGGGGCAAATGTTGCACTTTTGAATTAGAATTATGAATTTAAGTGCTTAAAGATAGATGTGACATGCAAACTGTTTGTCATCTTTACAAAACAAAACCCCAAGACAGTCCCATGTCTCCATTCAAGCTGGTCTGAGATAACAGTACAGGGGTGGCGGTCTGTGGATGTTGGAACCTGGCTGTAGCTCCAGTGAATTGTGGAAGGTTTGCAGAAATGTGTTTCAAAGGGGAGGCTTCCTCTGAGTAAAAGGCCGGATGACTGCAGGAACCTTGATCCAACTTCCACTGGCACTATTATTAAACTTATCAAGAAAAAAGCAAATCCATTGCTCTTGCATTGAGCCACTAGAACATGGCAATGGTAAAATGCCAATACAATTAGTTTTATTTCCATGCATAACAGTAAATCATGACTCTTGGAAACAGGGCAGATCAAATTCCTTTCTGCTTTACCCCAGAATAACTCTTTAGGGTTCATTCAGTATAAGTACAACGGTGCTCTTTTGGTTGGGTGTGCTTATAAATCATTTGAGTAATGCTGGTTAAAACTGAAATAACATTGATGTAAGTGAGACCTTTCACTTCAAATTGAGATGGCAAAATATGTTCAGCCTCCTGAGAGGAAATGACAGTGAGCTATGACATACTAAAGGAAAGCTGAGCATGTAACTCTTGGGATCACATTGAGAAGCTCTTTGTAAGGCCATGGCCTCTCACTTCGTATTTTCAAATGTCCAAACTGACTTTAATTTTGTTCAAAAGGAGGACACTCCGACTTTTATTTTTCCTGCAAGTTTGCTTTTTCATTTCTTTTGCTTTCACACAGAACGTTACCTCAGAAACATAAAATGGGAAACATGTGCTTCAGGGCTAATGGTATTGCTGCTTTGTAAGGTCAGCTCCAGAGTCTCAACATAAAGGCTCTGTTAATCTAAAGTGAAATAAAAGCAGCTGTCATAAAGCATGTGATATATAAACTCTCATTTAAAGCGGTATTATATTCCTCTTATTATTTTTAATAGTCTGAATTGAGAGAGAGACAAATATTTATTGAAAGGATAAAAAGCAGCGCTCTTCTAAACTTCTCAAGAAAGGGGAGACAAATAGTTTGTCACTGATAAAAAGACACTATCTCTAAGTGCCTTTCCCCCCGCTGCCCTCCGCCCCTGTACTAATTTCTCTTAGGTCATGTATTCTGTCTACAAAAGGAGTGTTTCTATTCTATAACTGAATAATAGACAAGATAGATAAATTTCACAGCTTTTCCAAGCTGATGAAAACACATTTTTCTTCTTTGTTGTTAAGTTCTCATTCCGCCATTCCTTGTCAGGGGTTTAATTGTGATTAGTGGTCCCAAGGCAGGGAATTCTGCCGTGTTCCTACTTCATTTATCTGAGACTTGCAGTTAACATCAAACAAGATCAAGCATTGCCGTTCACATCATGAGACCGCTGTACGCTCATGAATACTGGTGTTTCTCTCGCTGCACCCCTCCAATCCCAAGCTTGTATCTCACTAAGACTAGTGCAATTCATGAGGCTGAGTTTCTCCTTGCCACAAATGATAAATCGGTCTTTATTGGAACAACTTGAGATGTTTCACCTTGAGGCCCAAAGGAAACGGTTCACATCACAGAAGCTTCATGTTGGGTGTGCGATGGGGAAGGTGTTGGCCTTGCTGGGTTGCTGGCTTCCAACTATGAAATCCATGGATTCTTACCTGCCAGGAGAGGGGGTCAGCAGTTGCTAGATATGAACAGTTATCCTGACGGTTTTCATTTTGGGATTGTATCTATACAACTTTTAAGATGCAAAATGTTTTAGTTCTGTATAGACTCTAAGAGAAACGTTGCATGGGTCATTGTGCCCTGTCTCCTTGAAGATTCTTTTGCAAAGGCAGGTATTAAAAGCAGGATGCTCAGACATAACTTGAGAGGCCAAACTATTTCATCAAGAAACTAAACACTCCTTGACAAAGGTAAACTACAACTGAAAACCAGAACTGTGTGCAAATGTTGGGTATGAATTTCTTCTGAGTCTATAATGATCATTTGGCTATATCAAATTATGCTATGGAAAAGCGTACAAATGTGCGAGCAGTTTATAAGATGTTGGTTTGGAAATGTGCCTTTTAATGTATGTTAGTAAGAAAAGAAATAACTGAAGAAACCTTACACTACATTTTCTTTGCTGCCTTGCTTGTCCTCATCAAAGCTATTACCTTGGCAACCAGAAAACTTGGAATATCTGTAGGGAAGTTTGGTGGGGGGAGGGGGTTGTGTTTCTTTGTTTGTTTTTTAATGTATACGTGTATTTCTCGTATGTATCATTGATGTTTATTTTTCTCATCTTGGTTCTATTCTTCCTGGTGCACAATGTGTAACTGAGTTGTGATACAGATATGGAGTCTTTGGTAACTTAGTCAGCAAAAAAAAAAAACCTACTGACAATTTTGACACTCTATGGAGAAAAATAAGAACAAAAACGCTATTAGTAGAAAACTAAGCTAACAGTTCTGATTTGTAAACCGCACAGTGCTTTCCCTCTCAGTTTCAGCTGTCTTTTCATTTTTTAACTTCAAAATTAATTTCTGGGTTTCTTATTTAATATCTGTTTAATGTAGTTCATATTTTCCCTCCCTACCCTCAGTAAATCTTTCTGCATTCATTGTAGGTCTTTTCAACTAAGTATAATTTCGTAACACCATAAAAACCCTTCATTTTCACTGTACACTTATAGCTGTGCCTTACAGAACCTATATTCATTTCATAATGTTCACCTTGAGATACTTGTTTTGGTGAACTTTAACTGGAATATCCTCAAATCTCTTTTATAACTTTTGGATATATTTCTTTTGTTTTTCTTTTTTGTTTTCTTTTTTCTGGAAATCACAGTTTCTCTTTTTACAGTTCATCAAGGAATCAAAAACCTTATTAAAAACTGTCAAAATGGAAAAAACATGTTCTGTGAAGCCAGAATATCTAAGTGTTTTTATGGGCCGTTCTTCCTTTTACACAAGATCAAAGCATCAAGGGACAAGAAAATAGGGTGAGAAAAGTAAATTCAAGCTTGCAGAAATTCTGCTCAGGCCAAATATTTACGCAGTGATTCATCAAAAATGTTGCAAAATGTAGTATTGAATTTTTAATGATTGCAGGTTTCAGTGCCAGTTCTTGTAGGACGTCCTGTTCTGGTGCAGTGCTTTAACGGAAAAATATAAAGTAAATACATTAGGTCAAACCATTATTCAAGGAGAAGTGGAAGCCACTAATGGGGTGGACGTAGCTCATTTTGAAGCAGTGGTTTTTAAAAGAGTGTAAATACTTATATTGGTAGTGGTAGAAGACTCACATTTAATTTGATCATAGAGAAATTCCTTGTAATTGAACAAGTTCCTGTTTCTGCTCCCAGAATAAAAGGATTCCTCAAGAGCGAGGCAAGTTCAGAAAAGAAGTGGTACAAGCATAGCAACAGTCATCTCTCTCCTTTCAGTTCTGCTGAATTAAAAGGTGAAATTTCTGGATTTCAGACCATGAGATGGTGAACCACAGTTTACTTTTCAAAGGTCACTGATTTAGTTTATAGGGATTCTATTTAGTTTATAGGGGTCCTTGATGTGTGGAATGAAAGGATACACAGGAGAAGCAAACAAACCATCATCTCTGTTGGCACATCAGGCATTGTTGAGCAAGACACAGTGATAGTGGAAAACAGTAGAGAAAATGAGGTAAAGCAGAAAGATGTGAGTCATATCAAAGAAGCTGAAGTACAAAATGATTGTGAATTCTAGGCAAGGTCTTTATCAAGTACTATTGGAAGATGTGTGCATGAAATCTACTGTTTTGCTGAATTTTAACATGTACAAACCACTAATACAGAAGGGTTTGTTCCAGCAGTTTTTTCCTATCAGGAATTGCTATATTCTGGCTGCTGCCCTTGTTCCCTCCGGAGGGATATAGACCTGTTCTTTTTAGGTGAGGAGTAGCACTGCAAGAGGAGCTTAGTCCATGGAGAAGATGACTGGACTTGGGAGGCTTCACGTCCTGAGGCTCTTTCCCGAGTGCCTTTCCACAGTGCTCTGCATAAAAATAAAGCCAGTCCAAACACCACTATTTTTTCAGCCTAACCACAGGTACTTATTATTGAAAAACCGTAGAGACAGCAGAACGCATGTACAACCATATGATCTATAGATTAATGAGATAAGCATATCAATAGGAAGAGAAGTAGATGCAAAGAGGTAACTTCAGAAACTCAGGCTTCTGTTTGCAGAAGCAGAACTGCTACTGAAAATAAGTTTTGCTAACAAAGCATGTAGGATGCCTGCTCTTCAAACTCTTTATAGTGTGTCTGTATGAATAGCTCACTCTACAATTTATTTTAAAACTGATCCATAACCTTCTGTTCATATGGTTGTCTTAAAAGTGAGAGTATGTAGTTCAGTGCAGTGGACCATAGTGTACAACCACATGTAGCCACAAAGGTTATATACTAATGAAGGTATAAAGTAGAGAACAAACTTGGAATGAAGTGCATGGGAAAACTTTGGCTCTCATGCTACACGGAGAAAGGCAAGGAGAATTGTCTCTTGTGAAACATGAAGGAAATTATGTAACTGACATTTTAAACATAGAAGTTTCTTGGCTTTTTCTCCGTCCAAAATTACTGAGGTAATGAAGATGGGACTCTACTTGTACTTTTCAAAATGTTATTAATAGCCTTCCTGATCACCAATGGAAATATCTCTGCTGACTGCTGATAGACTCTATTCATTTCTTTTGTAAAATGCTGACTGTTCCAAATCATCTTAAAGATGCCCCTTCTCAGTCACTCCAGGAGACATTTTCCAGTGAAAAATACTTAACACAGAGTATACACCTGTGTATGTGTAAGCAAGGAGAAGCGCCCAGCCTCTCTAATGTGACGAGAAAGGCAGAGAAATGTGGCACTCACCCCCTTCTTTGGCAGCAATTTCACACCCATCATAGAAGATCAATGAGCATTATAGCTAATGTGGCATCTTAGTTTTGTTGTTAAAGGCATCAACGCCAGCAAAACATGCATTTTAAGGAAATGTGAAATTCTTACTTTACCATAGTTTTCCACATCAGAGGGAAAGGAAAAGTATAAGGAAAGTGGCTCAGACTGGGTAACTTGGATGGGAATTGGAGTGAAGGAAGAAGAGGGCTGATTTGCTCTCTTGGGCTAATCCTTAAATCCAAAGAGTGGAGAGAAAATAGAAAAGATTTGACAGAGAAGGGAACTTGATTCCCACAAGAAAAGCTACAGCATTCTTGCATTGTTTTACTTCAGATCATGTGCCAAGAGAATTCAAGGAAAGGTTGAAGAGTTTTAGAGCTCTGGGAGGAAAGTCCCCCCTCTTCACTTTTTTTTTTTTAAATGATTTTGTTAATACTCTTACAAATAAAACAGCAGAAAGAAAAGATGTGGTTTGTTTAGAGCCGTGCACAGAGGTATTTATTACAGCTGTAAAGTATCGACAGTGATGCTGTTACCTTTTTGAACCAGCAAAAATGTGGCTGAGTGGTGATTTAGGCTTTGATTCCTACCACCTGTTCTACACAGGTGATCACATCCAAACAGAGGTGCACCTGTGAGCTGCCCGCATGCTTTGGGAAGCCTTTGTTCCCTTGTTTGAGGGTGTGTGTGGGTGAGTTTAGGTCTGCTCTGTGTGGGATTTTCTTTTTCTAGAGAAGCAGAGTAGCCACTGATTTACAGTTAGTTATTTTAATTGTTTTACACTGCACATCTAAAAGAGAAGCTGACCTCTGATGAACAGCAGCCTCTTGGTTTCTGCATTGAATAATGGAGGTAAGTGGTGAGCTGCTGGACTGTTGAGGTGTGGGAGTTAATTATTAAGTGATAGAAATAAGAAGTTTTCGAAAAGTAGGTTGGGGAAAAAGGGCATATGGATAGTGATACTGGAGAAGTGGTGGTGCTTGATAGGTTAAGTGGAGGGTATGTGGATGAAATCCTGTTCCCTGCATATAGGTACACAAGAGAATCTTTGCAGCTCTGTATCACTGTGGCTATCTCAGTATTTATTTTTCAGTACTGGTTGCTTGTGGAGGAGACATTTGTTCCTGTTTATCTTAATATTTCTGTGCCTTTTTGCACCTCTGTTGAATGAGTTGGGATTTAGAGGTCTTATTGCCTTTTTCAGGGGCATCTGAGGCTCTGAATCTGATTAGTAAAGCTAGTTCTCATCTAGGCTTGGGAGCATTTTGGTAAAGCTCTTTCTGTGCATGTCTAGAAAATTCATTCACTCTCTGATTGCTACCAAATAGCTTCAGTCTCTGGAGATGTGTCTGAACTTGTGAGCTTTCTGGGGAAGCAGTTGTCAATTGGGTTGTTAGTTGGGCTGCTATGGAGAGATGCAAGTTGTCCAAATTTGGATCCAATGTGTATATGACCGGCCTTCTGGGGGAAAGCTGGAGGAGACAAAAGGTATAAGAAGCAAGAGAGTTTAATGCTTTCTGGAAAGGCTGGTCTACCTGAGAGCCTGGCTGCCATAATGTTGAACTGAGATCAGGTAGAGAGACAGGTTTAGGTTTGCATGAGGAATAGTGATTTATTCCTCAAGCTTTACAGCTTTCTGAGGTCAGTTGTATGTGCTGTGTAGCTTTAAGCCATACATGAGTTTTTGTTTGCGGAATCTCGGATAACCTTCCCGATATAGTTAAATGCCTTTCCTCAAGTTGTAGTAATCCAGAGATTAATGCAGTCCTGGGGATATGGAGTGGAAAGGGCTTTGTGGTCACAAGTATCTGTAGCTCTGCAGTGTGCTTTGTGTTTGCTGGTGTGTAGGGAAGAGAAAGCTGGTGATGCTGTGGCTGAGTTGTTGAGAGAAAGGTAGTTAATGGCTGCCACTGCAGTTCTTCTTGGTCTCTGTCTGTCATGGCATCAGGGGAGGTGGAGGAAAGGAGCTTGTGTGGGGGGGGTTAGTACTTTTCAAAGAATTCATCCTTGTCTGTTGGTGCTGACCTTAAAATGCCATATGTGAATGGGAAATGGTTGAAATACTGTATTAACTCCTATATTCAGTTCATTTCGAATGTATGCAAATAGGCCAGCTCCATAAGTAGTTCTTCCTCACAAAAAATAAAGAATTTCACCCCGTTTAAAAGAAAAAGAGAAATATATATGGAAAGCTTCAGGTTGGAGCGAATTAGTTCAACTGTTGCAGTGGTCTTTATTCTGGATGAAGTAGCACCAGCTTGAAGACCAATGCCAGACACTGGTGTAAGGCAGGTGTGCTGGTGGTTAGAGTGTGGATGTGAAGTGTGATTCTGCTACATTAGAGGATTCCACTAACTCCAGGAGGCAGAGAATTGGCTGTTTTGGGTTCGCCATCAAGTTGTCCACCTCCAGCTGGCTGGCTGCCTGGCAAATGGCTGGGCAGTAACCAGACAGGCAGGACTTAGGGGTACATTAGGAGACAATTTGACACAGAACCGAGCAGGCAGAATGGAAGATGAAACAGAGACTTCCAGAAGAAGGCATAGAGTAAATTACCAAAGCATTTCTCTTTTCCATGTGTTTAATTTGAGGTTAGGCTTCATAATAAGTGATTCCATGTGGTGCTTCCTTAAAGTAATACTTACCTATTGTAATCCTTTAAAAATTCTGAGATGCCTGAAGTATGAGGTCATTTTAATCTGTTACCTGGAATTTACTAATCGCATTCAACAAATTTTTGAACGGCTGTTAACTATTTCGGTATCGTTTTCCCTCCTCATTCCACTACTTCCCCCTGTCCCCTCCCCATCCTGCCAGAGCTGAAGATACTGCTGTTTCTGCAGTAACCCTGGCATAGATACATCACATGTAACCAGGTTGGTGGTGAATGGTGGTTAAACAGAATATTTTAGCTGAATGTGTATGTTTGGACAATATAAATCAATGGTCTAATATAGTGACTTCTCAGTTCTGGTATTTTTTTGGAGAAAACCTGACTATCGGGGGGTAACTTCTTTTATTTATTTATTTATTTTCCTTTTTCTATTAAATTTATTATAGACATAGTGACTGTTGCTTTTTACCAGACAACTTGTATCGCCCTGGCTTGACTCTTGATAAATGTCTTGAAATCTCACTGGGTTGGTTGTACTCATTTTGGTGATGTGAAATAAAAGGAACAGTCTTCCATGCAAGGAATAGCACTGAGAATGTGAGGAATGCAGGACTTCTCCAATAAAAACATCGTAGTAATTGCGTTAAATGAGTGAATCATACATGTAATCTTTGAAATATGTTGGCATGGATTTTGTTAAGACTGATTGACTTGGTACTATTCTATAGAAACATACCTATCTGATCAACAGAATTAGAATATTTAATGACTTTTGATTGGTGAGGCTGTAGTGTCTCATTCTCCACACCGATGCATATGCAAAACTGGCACCCTCAAGGACTTTTTCAATTGAGAAGTAAAAAGTATCACAGAGCTGGTGCCTTTCAAGGCTTCAGGGAAGGCACAGGTACGATAAAATCATAGGCCCTGTAATTTACTGGTTCTCATGTATTTCTTGAAGTGTATTTATCAAAGGTAGCTCTTGAGTGCTGGCCCTCTATGCATATGGGTATGCATATGCCAAAACCTCATTCCTCTTTTCCCCTCAAACTCCACGTTTTGCTCTAGATGCTTTTGACTTGGTGAGACACATCAAACTATCGTACTGCTGACACTTGTGGAAGGAAGGAAGGACAGTTAAACACATGCCAGTGTAGGTGATTTTGCTTGTGTTGGGAGGCTTCTTTACAGTAAACCCCAAAATGTAATCTGATTCTTTATGAATGTGATGGCTACATAAATGCTTCATGGTCATGATACAAGAACATATTCCTTCTGAATCTCCACAAAGAATGTGTGGCTGGATTATAGCTTGGGCTGCCTTTGTCCCTTGCAGCGTGAACAATTGCATGTTACAACACATTGAATTGTGGCAGTTATTGCTTATTAACCTTGTTTAGAAACAGATTTAGGGTGACTTGTAGCATTTTTAAAAAGGCAGAGAGTGTATTTCTTCTTGCACCATTCTGGTGCCAAGTACTTTATATGGCAGAGTAGTTGTTGGAAATTGTTGCTGCATTATTAGCTGATGTATGCAGCTGTAGAGCAGGTCAAATCAGGGGTAGTTGTCTGTGAGCTGTCTGCTAATGTTTGGTTCGTGCAAGTACTTACTCACACTGGCTTGGTTCATGGAGTTCCCTGCTCCCTGAATAGTTCAAAGAATTTCAGTGGCTCTCTAAATTGCCTGAAAGAATGCTGGAAAAACATGTCAAAACCCCATGTTAACTAGATTGTCTTTGTTCTCTAGTCAACATTATGTTGTTTCTAAGTTGTTCTATAGCTATGCAAACAGGTTGGTGCTTAGAAAGGGAAAAAATGATGGGAAAAGTTAACATGACTTTAGCATTCAGAAAGATGGAGTTTAAACAGTTGTCCAAACTGCGCAAAGACTATTCTGCATTCCAGTGAACTGTGCAATAGCGTTTTCCTTATGCTCTTCTGTCTTTTAGCGCAACAAATTCTATTTAGATTTTTTTTCATTTCTAAATATATACAGGAGAATTAATAAGAGATCTGTCTAGTTTTCTTGTGAATAAAGTTGATGAGAGAGAAAAAGAAGAAAGTGTAACAAAAGTGTTTTCCTTCTGAAATGCCCATGACTTTGTTTGTCTTGCATAATCAAAACAGGATGTTGTTTTTTTTAATAGGAAATTACGAAAGCAATCAGTGCATAATATGATAAATTGCTTTAGGACATGTTGAGAAATGCCCTAAGAATGGGTGAGGTCCTCTTGCTCTTGAAAAGCAAACAAAAGATCTGGCCCCTCTTGCTCCAGAGAACCAATGCAATCAGTTGCTGAACAATGGAGAGCTAAGATTGCTGTAAATTATGGATTCACTAAAGAGCAGGGGTTCCTATAGCTGGGAAATGAAGTAGGACTGCAACAGCCTCCTGAGTGCAATGTGAAAATGAGCGTTGCAGAGCTGATACTGAACAAGAGGCATAGGAGGGGCACTGGTATTTTTCTGCTGGTCAGGCTGGTTCCAGAGTGCCTTAATATGTGGTAAATTAGTTTTTTTAAAGAAAATACTGTCTGGTCCTTTTGATCACCCAGAAGGAGAGTGACAAGAATCCTGCAGTTAGGTGGCTTGTAGAGACCAACAGTGAACCTTGGAGAGAGTTTGGTGTTGACCAGCATGCATGAGGGTGTCCTGGAGCTGTGTACAGAGCCCTGGAAACACTTCTGACCATCTAGTTCCTTGGGGAACGGAAGGACAGAGAAGACAAGATAGAGTTAAGAAAAATGAAATATTAACTGTGCTTGCATTTTACCGTAATGTCCTGTTGGACAAAAATGCATCAGTAGAAGTGTGAGCCTTTCTGAGTGGGAGTGGGGGTAATGGTTCCATCAACTTCATCTCTTTGTAAAAAAACACTGATTACATTTGTTTGATAATAATTTTGAGGGGAAAAAATATCCCCAAACTCATATACAGGTTTTCCTCTTTTATTTTATTTTTGGCATCTTTAAACCAGCCAAACCCCACCAACAGTAACTTGCATGAATCCAGTTCCTGAAAAAATTACTATAATCGCAAGAAAAAGAGGCTTATTCTTAAATTTGACAAGCAAATTAGGTCAATGAAAGTTTGGCCAGTGTTACACTCTTACATTTAAGACTCAGGAATGTTAAAAGTAAAATGAGCCTTTAAACTACGCCAGATGCAGTATAAAATTATCTTACCCGTTTGGCTGCTAACCTGAAATATCTGAAGTAAATGGGTATATATTTTCAAAGCAACAGAAGCGTGTTGTGAGAGTGTGTTCGTAGCACTGATACACCGGGCTGTGTGCCAATGTCTTCTGGGGGAAATGTACTTGTAACCTTTTTTGGTGGTTGGTATAGAAGGGTGGCTTCATAATGAACGCAATTAATTGGATTTTTATCAGAATCAAAAATGCTACTCAGTTTAATTTTAATTAAGTAATTGAGGTGGCTTTAACTGGTGTGTATTGGTTCAGCAATGAGTTAAAGTGGTGTTGGCTGATGAGCCAACATTTAATGGAGTGAACTGATCAGGGAAGTCACAGGTGGTGGAAAGCAGCATCCCATCAAACCGGTGATCACTTAGTGTATTTTTTTACAGCTAGGTTGAGATAGGAATCATCTTGTCAGCCCACAGTATATGTACAGGTATGGCTTGGTATTTTAATGTCTCTCTCATGTAAAAAACACAAAGAACAAATGGATGAGGTCTCCCAGTACCATTGCCTTGTATAGCAGCATTATGAGTTACAGTGGAACAGTGGGTTCCTACCTAAAAGTCACAGCAGTGTTGTGTTGCTACATGGCAGGAGTAATTCCTGAGCTTCCACTAAATTCTTGGTCATTGCCACAAGCAAACTCTTCATGTTATCGCATATGAGCTGGACAAATCTTGCTTGTGATCAACTCCTGTATAGACTGTGTCCTCGCCACAGGTGTGCTTTCTTGAGGGATTTGCGTGTTCATGGAATACATCCACTCCATCAGAAAGAAAGGAAATGCAACAGATTTTGAAGTATCCAAGCTGCTATTGAGCAGCTTCTAGAAGAAAAGGGTAGCAACCTGTGAGGGAGAGATATTTGGAGCTATTGTAGAAACAGAGATGATAATCAATGCTATTTTGGCAAACTGATCAAGTAAGAGCATGGAAAGGAACCCTACTGTAAATACCAGATCTCTGGAAACTCTCACCACCCTCTGATACTAAGACAAGCTAATTAGTTAGGAAAAACAATGCGATTTTTGATGCAGTTGAAAGCAACCTAATGTCAGCTTAAATGTTAACTATTGAAAAAAATGATCATTAGGAATAATATTTTTTCTTTATATTGATAACAAGACAGGTTTAAAAAAATAATATAGAATTTAACAGCTGTGAGTGGACAGTTTTAACCACAACTCTTTCTTGATCTGTTCAGTGGTAAAGCTTAAAGACTTGCTTTAGCAGCGTATGACACGTAGATGAAAAAGGTTTGCTACTTCAACTGAAATGTTGAGGCGTTACCAATTCTGAATATTGCTCTTAACCCTCTTGGCATATCTACTCATATCCGAGTTTCAAAAGAAATGTATGTCACAAGTAATGTTAATCCAGGCAGTCATAGCCACTTGGAGTCTCATCTGAGTTTAAACAAACAAACCCCCCCCCCACTAAAACAGCATTTTAATTTTGAAAAGCACAAAATATTTCATATTACTTGGGAGAAGAAAAAGCAAGATGCCAGTTGATTCCAAAAAAGACTGTCACAAAGACTTGAGGTTTAGTAAATATACTGAGTGTTTTCAGCAATGCCTTTGAGGTTGACCCACTAACAGTACTTCTGAAAAATGTCTTTAAAGTCTGCATCTTATTCTTTTGATGGATTACCAGAATCTCAGGCTTATGCCTGAATTTAGCGCAACATAAACTGCAGCTAAGGCAGCGAAGGAGGAAATGAGATGAGAATGCCTGAAGAAACTTTGAATGTCCTTGCTTTGATGTATTTCACAATCTTAGCATGACTCATAGCCGGCAGTATGCAATATATATGAGACTCGGAGAGCCAGCGCAGCACAACAGCCCGAAACAGAACGATGTGTCACGTATCAAGAGAAAAGTGAACTAAAGATGTCAGGAGTAATGGCAAAGTTCAAGTGAATTTGTTGTGAAAGTGCTGATTGTGGCTCCATAGTTATGAATTGACTTGTTTTTCATTTCTGAAGACAGTAAGACCCTGTGATATCTAGACAGAATTAGAGCACTTTCATTGTCTGATTATAGCAAAGGATAAATAAAGGTTCTATTGCTTTTCTGTATAGCGTGTTTACCTGCCTGGGAGTTCTTGTGCCTTCTGAAATAACACGTGCTACTTATTGTCAGACTTGGGAGATTTATTACTTCATGTACGAACCTTGATATGCAAGTTGTAGTTACATCTAAGACTAACTGGAGATCTTGCTAGACAAACATGCTATGGACAGAGATTGTTAGACATCCTAAATATCACAGGAAGAAGAGTAGCCAGCTGTAACTTATCTTGCTATGTGAAAAAGTGAAATTGCTGTGAAATGAATGTTAAACAAATGTTTTAGTACTACTTTAGGGGCTTCTTTCAGACATATGTTGCTGTGATGAGTGTTTCAACCAAGTGTTTTGCTAATGAAGTTACACATCAGTGAGCAGTAGTAATGAACCTTGAATTTATTACATAGCTACCTAATCCTGGGATGACTGTGGACATTGTGGACTGTGGCCATTTGCTGTCACTGGTAAACCTGGTGTAGTCATGAAAGGTGCTTGGAAAGATTTCTTTGTGACTTGCCTGAAGGGGGAGGCACAGACAGAGGCATCACTGCTACTGCTGCCAAGTTCAGATCTTTGAGTGTTCAGGGTGTCTAAAATTCAGCTGTTTTAACAGCAATCCTGGCACATCATGCAGATATTGTTTTTCATCTGTACTTAGATCTGATTGCTTCAGTGAGAAAAATGTTGATGTTTTAACTACTCTTTAAAAATGCTTGCAAACACTAGAGAACCGGCATTCCTAAGATGGCAAGAAGTGGCTTCTTGACTATCAGTGGCAACTGTTACAAAATCTGTTAGCTCACCTTTGCACAATAGGATAAATTCTGGGAGCAGCTTTGGAAATGGAATTAGAAGAAAGGCAATAATTTGCCTAGCAGAATTCTTATTTGGCATACAAGGTGGATGATTTTTTGTTCTTTCTGCTTTCCTGTAAAGCCAACCAGTAGAAAATACAGCTTGATTTGGCAGCCTTAGAAATCTGATCTGGGATTCCTGTCGCTTCTTTTTTACTTTCCTATGTGTGTTTTTGCTCAAATGGGTGTTTGCAACTTACCCACGAAGTAGAGTGAAATGTTTTAATGGTAAAGGAAAAGTAAGGTCTGTCCTGATGACTTAAGTAGATGCTTCTCTTATATTGAAAGACAAAGGACTGAGATCTCTGCTGGTTTTACTTTATGGCCTACGGTTCTGTTTTGTCTGTAGACAATTTGGCTTCAGGAGGGAATGCGCGGTCCTGAAACAGCACAACACAGTGACCTGCACAAAGGGCTGAGGTGCGGTCTCAGAGGCAGGTCTGCTATTGCACTGTAAAGCTGGAATCCTCTTTTGCTGAAAGATTAAGATGCTGTCTGTTACCTCTTACAGCAGTAATTACACTGTGAGTTCCAGGTTCTCAGCCAAGTATCTGTTGTCAAAAGCATTCACGACTAAGGTAAAAGAATGAAGGGTTTTGCCAAACAAATAGTGAAAAATGAAAGACAATCTGTGTTCATTGTTGCTCCAGATGAAGATTATATTAAAGACATGTTTAGGTAGCGTGGTTAAACTTAGCTTTGGTGTTTTATTTTAATTTCAAGTGTATTTGTCTCTATAATACAGCTTTTTTAATTAGCTGATCACACACTGTGTTAGTTGTTTAAGAAACAATGTATGACCATTTAAGACAAGTATATGTAAAATCTTGAATGAAGCCTCCAGTCCCCTTACTTCAAGGTACTCTAATTCCTTAGGATCCAGTATATTATACTGATTAATGGGGGAGATGCTGAGAGATGCATTGATGAGCAAAGAGCTTTCTCTCAAAGGTAAGTAGTTTAATCGATGTTATGCATACTTCTAAATTTATAGCAAAGGTAGACAGAATAGCGTTAAGCTAAAAATGTAATCAGCATGGGCAGATAGTGTAGAGGCCTCGGCCAAGGAGGAATTTCTGTTTCTCAGAGGAAGGAGGCCTTCTTCCCTGAAACACAGGTGTTCATCTTATTTAAAAATCGTTAAGAATGCACTGAACTCATAGTTTAAGACTACTGACTCACCAATTGAAAATACAGCTTTCTGCCCTGTGGCAAATGTAAGAAGTTAACTGTATTTTGGTGGCGAATATTAGATGTCCTATTCCAAGAGAACATCAGAACAGAGCTCCCTTTTACTTGCTTTCAAAACACATCGTAACTAATTCTTCTCTTGCATAAAGCCCTCAAGCTCTGTTAGGCTTAGTGAATTGTGTGTGATAAGCAAGCAGTGCTGAGGTTTTTTCATGGAGAAGATGAGTTGATTCTCTTTCCCTAGGTTACCTTGTCAAGCAGGCAATCTTGACATCTACGAGGAATGCAGAATTTTTTTCCTGTGCATTTCACAGGTTCATTGAAAAAATTACGCTGATAAAAGTATTTGGATTCATGCAACAGAAGACCTTGACATTCAAAGCAGCCTTTGCTGGAAGTGAGTGAGGCATGTCTCTCTCCTTTCTGCTTCTGCCTGTATGTCTATAGGACTTAAAATACAATTGTTTTGATAATGAACACTGCTGGGTAACTAACATCTGAGACTAAAGTAAATTATTTGATGGATCTGACGTGGACTTAGAGTACATACAAACCTGGGTCCAGCAACCCAATTTTCAGTATAGCATCTCTGGATTAATTTCTTGTCTTGATAGTGATCATTCTTGCAACTAATTTCTCATAAATCACCATAAATTCCTTCCTGAAATTTTAAGGTTAACTTAAATAATACTAAACAACAGGGGGCAATTTGTTGGTTTCGGAACATTTTGCCTGTGCAATACTACTTTAGGATTTCCAAACTGATTCAGCATCCTTTGACAAACAAAATGCAGACTTGGTAAATGAGCAGCAAATCAACACAACTATCCTTACACTTGAACATACTCTGTTAACTACTTGACACTGATGTCAAATATTTCACTGACCCACTCAATATGAGTAAAAGGAATGTGCTCAATAGTTTTGGAGAAAAGTCCATGAAAAACTCACGAGGAAGTGTTGAATTATCTGACATGCAGATATGACTTGACTGAAGAGATAAATGAAACAAATGGTTGTGTTATGAATTGATGAAATGTCAGGATACGGTCTAGAGTGGCGGGGAATGTTTGCATGTACTCAGAGAATTGTGCCAGTTGCAGTTTTCAAGCATCTGTGTGGAGAGCAAAGGGCTGAGCTGATCTCAGAGCACCCCAGTGACTCTGAAGTGATGTGTGTCAGGTCTGGAGAGGGTGTTGGGCGGATGGTCTTGGTATGAGATGCTATACTACTTTCCAAGTACTAGTAGCTGTGAATGGCATGCTGGCAGAGGGGGTTTGCAGTGACTGATCCACCAGAGAAACAAGTGATGTCAAAAGTCAACTTGGAAAGAGTGGGCGTTTGAACCTCTCTGGAAAGTTTGCAGAGTATTTTAACTCTGAGTTTTACAGCAAATTTGGGTCCCTGTATTACTATTAGCTTCCCGGCCTTCACCATAATACACCATTTTGTGCACCTGAAATGTCTTGTATCATTTCATATGGCTATTTAGTATATATGCCCTCAGTTCATACCTTGACATACCTTTGACATCTCCCATTCCTCCATGCTCGTACTGTCTGATGTCTTAATCCTGGGTTCTTTCTCTATCAAAATGTAAAACCTCTGGTGGCAGAAAACGTGCTGAAAATTTGAATGGAGCATTGTCTGACCCCACATGCAATATTTGTCAGCCTCAGAGTGACCGTAATCACAGCTGCTTTCAAACCTGCTTGCTGTCAGAGGATCTCCCACGGGCCCTGTGAAAGCCTATGTTAAGACCAGAGCAGGAGCAATAAACTTCTGTCTTCCATGGTTATAGACATCCCAAAGTCTACTCAAAGGTGTCCTTAAACTGTAGCCAAAATCGTCACTTTTCAGTTGGAGTTGCAAAGGTGGAAAAAAATATTTCCCTTGATATTGTTAATGCATCAGTGTTGAAGAAATCTACGGTGTAGTGATTTACTTACTTGGTCTAGCAGCTTTCTTCATAATTCTTGTGCTTGGGAAATATTGATTACAGCTCCACTAGAGAACTTTTTGGGAGACCAGAGATTTCTGTCTGTAGATGTTGGGCCCCCTGTTTCCATTCTCATACTTGCAAAATTATCAGTGCTGTCACCCTGTAGTAATTTCACCACGCAGGAATGTCATTATTAGACCTGTGGATAAGTAGGACTCTTGCAACATGTTAAAAATATAAAACAAACCAGTTACTTTTTTTGAAGAACTTGTAAAGTTCAGACCAGGTCTTGAGAAATGCACGCAAATGTTTGTCCTTTTTTATGAGTCTAGTTTTAAAGTTGTTTTCTTTGAAGAAATAATAATAATAATAAAAAACCTAATGAAAAGGGATCTCTTTCTTTACAAGTGGTTTATCCCACTGCTAGAGACGATGTGATCCAGATGACTCTTTTGGGGGATAGGAAGGACTTCTGCCAATATTCCTGTATTGCTGAAAGATTCACCAGGCAAGGCTTCCTAGATGGGAGAAAATGTATTACTGCATCACTATTAGTTTTACCTCCATCTTCCCCCTCAATCCCCCTTTCTAAGTCTTTTGAGAAACAAAAAGGCAGCAAGTGTTCAAGTGAAGACCTTAAAAAGAATTCGTCATTAGTTTTAAAAGGTAGCTTTGCAACCCTTTTGTAAAGTAGTTAACTGAAACGTAATGTTACACAACTTATTTTCATTTAGTGATGTAATGATGTGGTGATAGACTGTTGCCATTTTACCAAAATGTGTCTTTAGCAAGAATTCCAATAGTTTTGATTTGAAGAAATAGGTTGTCCAAACGTAACATCTAATTATAAAGATTTTGAGTAGCTGAACTCCTACATTCATGTGATGTTACTTCATGGTTTTTTTTAATGCCCCAGATTTTATATTTTTGGCTTTATTTGTTCTGCACATTATTCTAAAGGTTAGAGGGGCCTTGTGGCTTCAGAAAATTATACCAGATGTTGCATCTTTCAAAAATCCACCTTTTCTGAATCGCTTTTGTGGTTGCATGAGTTGTTCAAAACATCGTGTTTAGCATCATACCTACTGATTATAAAGCACAGTTTAATCATCAGGCATTTCTTTGCTTGCATTTGATTTATTTATCATTGAGTATTGCCAGATTTTAGTAACACTGTGAAAATGTGCCTGACTAAAGCTTCTTCTCTTTGAAACGTAGACTTTAGACTAGTTGAGCAAAATGTGAATCAATACGTAAGTAATTTTGATTGCTTCACAAGTCCTTTGCTTCAGAACATCTTCACAGTTAAAAAACCCAACCAAAATGAACAAAAAACCATTCTGGTATCATTCGTTTAAAAAGGAATAACTTCTTTTTGCTCCCTGAAAGGATTCTCCTGTGCTAGGTACCTGCTGCCATAACAGCTGACACGCCAACAGTCATCACAGCAGAGTCTGATCCAGCATCTCTTCAAAAAGAACTGGTCTTTCTAGATGTTATCTGTGTAAATCTGGGTATTGTGCTTTAAATAATCGGATTTTATTTCATTCATCTTTGTAGTGTGTATGTACTTTCTCATGTTGTACAGCATTCTTTCCTATGAGCTAATCTATTGGTTAGCAATTAATAAAAGCAGAGTTCAAATGAATGAACGCTCACAATCTGGTCCTCTGTGAATTTCAGAGGTAAGATTAGCACAGATGCATATTCTCATATATCCGTCTCTCTACAAGTAGGCATTATATGAAGTATAGGAAACAAAAATATAGCTTTTGGGTGGTTCTCCACAGGCATCAACTAGAGTAGCACTGGCGAATATCTGCTTTCATTCTGCTATGAACTTGCAACAGCTCATGGACTATTTTAGGAACCCCCTTTGTATTGCCGGGGCTGCGTTTCAAATAGTGCTGCAAAGTATTGAGTGTTTTTGGCAGGAAGAAAGCTTCTCCAACTTAGAAGTGAAATTACACTAGTGTAATAGTGTTACAGCAACAAGGTTAATCAGGTGTGGGGAAGGATCATTAAGACGTCAATGCTAGAGATGTTCCTGGACTGCACACAGTGTAGACAGTGCTTCACTGAGAAGGAAGGAATGGGAAAGCCTGTTCTTCCTCAGCAACTGGAACACAAAGCACTGCTGCTGTTGTGCTTGTACATCCTTTTTCATTTAGCAGTAAAATTCTTGGTGAAGATCAGAAAACTCTTCAAATAACCACTTCCTGGTGTGTCCTTGAGTTGCTGATAGCTCAAAGGAGAGGCTTTGTTTTTAAGTGTTAATACGCTATTCTTGATCATGGATTGTGTGGGACTTTTTGTGGCTGATTAGTATGTATAAAGTGCAAGTAAAAATCTTAATGATTTGTGTATGTACAAAACTACAACCAAATGCCTTTTTCTGCTTTCAGATATTGTCATGCACTTAGAAATGACCACCTGCCTTAGAAAGAGACCTTGGCTCTCTTTCGTCTGATAATCTGTCTTCATTTGTGACTAATACCAGACTTCAGAGGGAGATACACAAAATTTTGTGTATGTTGAAATAGTTTCAAGTTCCTGTAATAATTCTTCAGCACTGGTTTGATAATTTTATCAGGCTTTACCCCTGTGGTTTTTCACCTCTCTGGATGAACAGCTGAGGAAGAACTGTACCTGTAGCATCCATAGCCACACTTGGATGTGTCTGGTTATGGCTGCACTGTTTCTTCCTTGATGAAATTATTCTTCTGTAGTACTAAAAGTGCACCTAAACTGCAGGTCTTCGGAGTACCTTCAACCTACCATGCAACAGTGTGTAGTTAGCTGATTTCAAGTGCATTTGGGGTAGAATGGTACCATCCCTCCTCCCTCCTTTGCATCAAAGAGTCCAGGCACATGGACCAGACTTGAGGCGTATGAAGTGTGTCCAGATTTAGCCTAAAAAAAATCACAGAATCGCAGAATGTCAGGGATTGGAAGGACCTTGAAAGCTCATCCAGTCCAATCCCCCCGCCAGAGCAGGAACACCCAGCTGAGGTTACACAGGAAGGTGTCCAGGCGGGTTTGAATGTCTGCGGAGAAGGAGACTCCACAACCTCCCTGGGCAGCCTGGTCCAGGCTCTGCCACCCTCACTGAGAAAAAGTTTCTTCTCAAATTTAATTGGAACCCCTTGTGTTCCAATTTGAACCCTTTACCCCTTGTCCTATCACTGGTTGTCACCGAGAAGAGCCTGGCTCCATCCTCCTGACACTCACCCTTTACGTATTTATAAACATCAATGAGGTCACTCCTCAGTCTCCTCTTCTCCAAGCTCCAGAGCCCCAGCTCCCTCAGCCTTTCCTCACACGGGAGATGCTCCACTCCCTTCATCATCTTTGTTGCCGTGCGCTGGACTCTCTCCAGCAGTTCCCTGTCCTTCTGGAACTGAGGGGCCCAGTACTAGACACAGTATTTCCTTTAAGGAAAAAAATCTGTTGGGTACTGGTTGTCCTACAGAGGCTCCAACAGTTCGTCTGGCAGCGAAGCAGGGAGATAGACTACAATAAAGTTAGCAAGTCCTAGAATAAGAGATTAAAGCTGAAGATAAGAATAATTTTCTCGTTATAGTTCTTCGGCTTCTTGTTTATCCATTTCGTGTCTCAACTGTAAAACTGTAATATGGTAGCGATAGGGATTTATGTTCTCCGTTAATGTGAGTTGCAGTTAAAACCTCACAAGAGTTGAAGGACAGATAAAGGAAAACCAAACAAACCAGGAACCTATTAGTGTTCATAATACAGTTGATAGCTGTAGTACTCGACAGACGATAAGAAAATGGAAAGCCAGGATTGCCTTCAGCAGACTGAGCATGGGAAGGGTAGAAAGCTACAGGTAACCTTGCATTTGATTGTTTTATTCTAAATTTGTATGTTGGCCAGAATCCCTGGTACAAATTCTTAACACTGGAAGAATGTTTCTCAGGGGAATCTATCTTATTACTTTTTTATTTTTCTTTCTTTTTTTTTTTTTTTTTCATTTTGATGAAAAAATAATGATGTGAAATGGAAAATGTCAAGTAAAATTAATCTAAATATTGGGCTTGTGTAACACAATAGAAAACACATTTTGCTGTGTGGTGGTGTTATTCATTGAAGACCTGAAGCAGAAGTGTGCCAAGTTGTCAGGACAATTTTGTAGAATTGATCCATTTTCCTTTGCTAGAAAATGGCTCAGGCCCTAGGGCTTGTTCTCCCCTCAGACCATGACCTTTTAAACACTTGCTGCACAAGACCCATCACTCCTTTCCTTTTCATACCTATACACAGTCCCAAATGGGGATATTTTCCACCTGTGTAGCGTGGCCCTATTACTGCAGTGCCTGAGCATCTTATCTGGACCGTTTCTGCTTTCTCAAAGACAACAGTGTGAAAGTGAGGGACTGCCACCATAGAGCTGTGACGACTGCATTCTAAACACAGACACAGTTTGTTTTTGTTGCAAGTCTACAGCAAATCTGTTCTGTGTGTGGCCTGTCCCCCGCGTCTGGAAGTGGAGCAGGAACCGGAGCACCAGCTGGAGGGATCAGTCAAGTCTGCAGCTGGAGTCTGAAGGCCGGGCTCCCTGAGGGGTCCCCGGGGACCTCACTAGAAGAGTTGTTTGTCAATGGGAAGGCTAAGATGCTATTGTTGTACTCCAAAACAGAGGGTTTCTTATTTTGTTAACTGGAAGGTAGAAAGCATATGTGCTGATGGGCTTAGATGCTTCCAAGTTAAGCAACTACTCTTTGATGAAAATTTGATGCTAAATTTGTTACCGAGCTTGATTTTTAGATTTTTTTTTTTGAATCCCTTTGGTAATGTAATCCAAGATACACTGGAAACCCTTGTGAGAGCAAGAAATCAAACCCATATTTGCTAGTCTTGGCCAGTTTCCTAAATGCTAGACTGTCCTCCCTATTGGAGTCTATTTTTCTGAAACGGAGCACTCCTAATTATGTGCTGTTTGGATGACAGCTTGAGAAATTTGTAAGAGGAGTGAAGGGTGACCTACTTGCATCTTAATTTTTTTCTGCGTTCGAAGTGAAGATGTTCCACTTTAGTAGTTGATTTTAACTTAGTCACACGTTGCCTAAAAGCTCTTTGTACCACAAATAGCTCTTTTCCAAGTACAAATCAAATAATTCTTTAAGTAGAATATGTTTATATTAAAACAACTCTGACTGTGTCCTGCAGTGCTACTTAGCTAATGCTGTTTCTATACAGTTTTCCATTGTTTTGAAGAGCCATCTTGTCTCTGGTCACCTTCAGTTCTCACTTAAGCATCTTTTTGGGCTTTCACTCTGATGGATATCAGTCTTTCTTAAATTTTAAACTTAATCACATCTATACATACACGTATTAATTGGGGTCAATGTCAAAGGTGTATTTTAAGAGTTGAAAATAGCATTGTGGCCAGAGTGTTTGATTCTTTCTGTATTAGAAGTATATGTACTGCTTGTCAGTTAAGTTCTCTGAGGTATCTTTGAGGTCCATGCGTTTCTTCATAAATGAACATCTCTGTGTTTATTTATCTATGTCTGCAGATTTTTGTCTCCCATTGGTGAGAACAGCTGGCTTACCTTCAATATACAACAAGCAGTCAACTTCAATACATCTCAAATTTGCTTCTCTTTCTCGCAGCTAATGAGTAGCAAGTGATTTGCCAGACCTAGTTATGACATTAATGTGTTTCGAAGAGACATAGAGACAATAAATGCCATTAAATTCTACAGTGGCTTAAAGCAGTTTGATGTAACTATATGAACAAAATGAAATGCAGCCTCTCTTTATTACGTGCAGTGGCTACTGAGGTTTTTTTGTATGACAAAAAGCAGGCAAACAATGTCGGATTAGAACTGTCCTGCAGAAAGCCAAAGCAGTAGTTTATTTTTATTTGATAATTTTCTTTTACAAACTCTTCAGAAATGCACATGCCAGTTCTCTGATGGTACATGATGCTCGAGGTTGTGCAATCAACTGTATAGAAAGTAGAATAAAACTCTGAGGTTCTTTGTTGCCTACGCTCAAGTTGAGGACCACAAGGGAAGCAAAGATGAGCGTGGGTCTTTTTAGTTGGTTGGTTTTTTGGTTTGTTGGAGTTTTTTAACACACTGATGCAAAATTGTACCAACTGACAATCACATCACCTGCAACTTGGTTACATGGCATGTGAACAATAGCCTGTGTAAGTACAGCAAATCCTTTCAGAGGGCACAGCTGGCTTGAAATGAGCTGCTGGAGAGGATTGTTGTATGGGCTGTTGCATACAAAAGTCTCTTTTCCTCTTTTTATCTCTTCTTTTATTGAAAACATATTATAGGCACTGAGTTTGAGCTTTCCTTGAAAGCTTTAAAAAAACCCTTATGTTCATATAGAGCAACTTATGTTTTCCTTATGTAGCTCCTGGTGCCAGAGGAATTTATAAAGTGCTTTTAGCAACTTAAAAGCCCACAAAGTGTAGGATAATCCCTCTTCGTCTTTAACACAGTCCAGTATCCCTTCATCAGCTGTCCTAGTGGGATGGCTCCTTATGGTAGTAATACGTCTTCTCCACTGTGCAAGTATTCAGGCTTGCAGATAGGTTGAGGCTTGTTCTGACAAATATATCTTATTTTTTATCTTGCTCTTCCCTCTAGAAGACTGAAATCATAAGAATTTGTCAGATCTTTGAGACTTAGCTGGTAGTACCAGTGTGATAAAGCCATTTGAGCGTACGCACCTGTGCATGGATTCTCCTTCATTTATCTCCATTTCTCATGACAGTTGACAGGCTTTTCAAATGCATGATCTGCTGACATGTACAACGCAGAAGTACCAAGTGTGCTGTGCTCCTTTGAGCTAAGAGCAGACTCCATCACTCACTTCTTCTACAGGTGGTTTTTGCTGCTGGTTCATGTTATCTTGGTTTAGCACTTAATTCTCTGTCCTATGCTTAATAGTTCAAATATCTCTAGAAAGCCACATACTTGTATTTTTCAGTACTATAGTGTGGATGGCCATAGAAGAAGCTAATGGTAGGGTAGAGCCACACTTGAAGATTCATCTCCATTGGTTTAAAAAAAACCCTTAAGACTGGAGTTTCACAGAAAGTATTTTTCCCAGTCTTGTAGGAGTTTCTTTTGCCTCCTTGTTACATGTTTCTTTCCAAGTTTCACAGACTGAAAGTAAAGCAGGTAAGGTAAAATTCTGGTCCAGCAAACCATGTAATACTATAAAGTATCTGGATTAGGATGCGAACCCTTAACTCCACTGAAAGTTTGGTACTTGGCCACCTTTTGAGGATCATGATGTGACTGACCTGTCTGAAGATGCTGCTGCTATAGCACCAGGATCAGAAGTTGGGAGGTTCTGGTCCATCCGTATCTGTTGACAGTAAATGATAAAATCTCTCCCCTCCCTGAAACTGAATGGTGATGATGTATTTGTCACTCCATATGGAAAACCCATTTCATGTTTTGGCTTACCATGTATTCTATACAGTGGCTGGGGAAAGACTTCAGAGTGGAAAATGCAGGAAAATTGGACTCCGATAGTGATCTGAACTGCAACAGTCAGGAAATACCATATTCTAAGCTTAGTGGGCGCTGACATTTTTTTTTTTAAGAGATCCTTAGTCCTTAATATGACCCATATTAAAAAAATATCCTGTTAAATTCATCAGCTGTTCCCCACATGGACTTAAAACACTTTCCAAAAAGGTATCTATGAACGTAACTTTTTGTTTGAACAGATTATTTAGTATTTTCTTTTATACATGTCTCAAAGTTGGGTGTTTGTCTGGAAAGGAAAAAACCTTCAATAGCAGGTGGTATTCCCAGGTTCAAATAACATTTCTTGATTTGAAACTTTATTCAGCCATGTAAAATAGAAGGATATTTACCAGTGTCAGATTTAGTGAATGGAACCTTTTCCTTTTTGAAATTTAAGCATGAACCATAATGTCAGGTTTTTAACAAATGAAGTTTCGGTGATTATTTGGAAGTAGTGTGTTCTCCTTTTGTCATGTTCAGCACTGAGGGGAAAAAAATCCAGTTTCTGAAATGAAATCTAGTTTTATTTTAATAAAGGGTTGCATTTCTTTTCTGGCTCAGGAAATCTTTAGGCAACAGATACACTTCAACGAAGTTACCTCCCGTTTACAAAGAAAGCAGCGAGTCATGGCCAAACAAGTTATGTGGCTGCTTTTTCTTACAGCTGTCAGAGGCTAAAATTCAGGAATAAAGCACAAATCTCTCAGCTCCTTTGTGTGTCACTAAACCACGGAACTACTGTGTCATCTATAGCATCTTCTCTAGCACCTTCCTTTTCACTGAACAGGAACATTAACCATTACCTGATCATCTGTTTGGGTGGTCCTTCTACATATGGCAGAGAGATAAACAATGTGAAAGTTTAGCTGGTTCAAGGAACTATATTATGTTACAATGCTTGGTTAGTTTAACTTTGGCACATGATCGAATACAAGGGGTAATTATATTCTGGAGTTATTCAATATTTGAACAGCTTGGAAAGAGCAATCTTCAGGGAGGTGGAGGGCTCAGTTTGATTATAGAGCTGCCTTATTTATGCCTTGTGGGACCACATTGTTTGCTGGCTTGTCTCTGATTTGAGGTGCAGAAGAAATAAAATACTGACATAAAGATTGAAGATAGAGTAGCTGAACACCAATAAGAGTATTTTGTTGCACAATAGGTTTGATGAGTAGTGTTTAGTCAGTTCCGCAACAGAAGGCATGGTTTCGCTGTTCCACATTGTGCAGGTTCTTTATGAGCATATGTAAGAAGAGTGAAATACTGTATACTGGTTTTACATTGAAAAATGATATAAGTGTTCATTCTGAGTGTATTGCCTGCCACTCAAGGTCAGCTTACCATTTCAGCTCCTACTGTCTACTTATGACAACAGTTTGCTGTAGATCTCAGCCTTGATCCATCGCTAGGAATTTATGGCCAGCATTTGACACATCAAACATATTTGAAAATTAATGAGTTTCTAAATCATCCAGGCATCTCTGAAATTCCTGTTCTTATTGTTTCTGCACTATTCATTATCCTAGATGTTTTAGATGATTAGATGATTCATTATCGAAGATGCTGTAGTGATGAGTGCCCGAGAGCCTAAGATAGATATCTGTCATCATTTGTCTTTCATTTTGCCTACATATGGTACATTGATCTGTTTCTGGAACTGTTTAATATGTGGTAATGTTCACTCCACTCTCCCAAGTTCCCTGAGGTATTGCTGTAAAAAAACAGGTTGTCACTTAAGAAACCAAGGCAGAGGAGTGTTTGAGGGACACCTGAGCTGTGTGGTATGTCCTGCAATGAACATCTGTCTCAAGATTCCCGGCATGCTGGGAATGATTGAGTGGTTTTAAATGTATTTCACTCTAGGAGTATCTGGCTGAAACTAAATGACCATCACCTTTTGTTCAAAAGGTCTCACAGCATATTCCTGAGCTCTGAAGTATTTACCTTGTTTTTTTTTCTGTCTATCTTCTAGCAACATAGTAATTTGAATATATAAATGCATAGCATACAGCATTGTTTTTCTCCTTGGGACTTCTGAACACAAACTTTGTGGCTGTGCAGGCTTGCAGGGAATCATTGAGTATAGAATATCACTTTCCAAGAAGGTCTGACATTATTAAGAAATCAAGAGAAAAATATTAGATCATAATTTGTCCAGGGATCCAGGTTCCTGAGAAAACAGAGATGTTTCCTGACTTGATTGCAGGTAAATGAGGATTTTCCCAGCACCTGAGCAAGTCACCAGTGTATAGCTATGGGCTGCTCTTGATGTAAGGAGCTCATTGGGGATGGATTTGCATGGTGCTGTTGTGCTATCCCAAGGGCCACGGATGAGGTGAGCGAGATGGCAGGAAGATGCAGGTAAATGTTAATTATCTTTTTAGATACTAGCTAGCACCTCTGTGGCTAACTCTACAATCCTCAGCAAAAAGGGTTTTGAGCAGCAGCCTCAAGGGAGGGCTACTCTGAATGGTGGGAGTCTGTGAGAAGGCATCAATGAAGAGGAGGGGAGCAGGGCCATGAGGAAGGGAGAAAATTCAGCTGCTTTATTCTCATAGTACTGCATAAGATCCAACTGGTTTTGTGTCTCATGCTGGTTTTGTAGGCATTGGTGAAACCTGGAAGGACAGATTGGAAAAAAAATAGAGTTTGTTCAGTATCTCGCTGAAACCGTTTTCAGGTTAACTGTCAGGCAGACAAGGCACTTAAGCTTGTTGATCACTCTCACCAGCTGGGCATTCAGACAATAGCTCTTCTCATCCTCTTGTTCTGAATACATAAAACGGGGAAAAGCTTTAATTCTGTGTTGACTGTCATTTTACTATATAACAGGCTCATCTCGCTGGTCCAGTTCCACAAATCTACTACAGATCTTTTAATTCCAGGAGAACAAATTAGCTCTTAAATGCTTTCAAGGATGGAATCCACGTTCTTGCTGTTCTCAGACCCAGTTTTGCTGTAACACAAGTGTGTCTAAGCGGCCTTAGGCTGCTCGAAAAAGAGATGGGTGATGCCAGTTGATATGGCCCATTGTATTCTTCCAGTTGCTGAGCTAGCCATGCAGGACTGGCAGTAGGTGGATCCCTTTCCTAAATCCAAGGGCCAAGTCCCCTCACTGGCACAGCAAGGACAACCCTTTCCTCCCAGGTGATGCTTTGTTCTTTACACAGTGGATCCTTTTCCACTGCAGGAGACCTTTCTGTGCTGCACGAATAACATCAAGACCGAGCCATCAAAATCAGCTTAAAGCTCTTAAGCCCAGGATGTCACATCTGCTTTACAGGAATTACAACAGGGAAACAACATGATTTGAAAAAATAAAAATAATTTCAAAATAAACATTGTAAAAACTTAGTGGAAAAACATCTGCAGTTTTCAGATCATTACAGCAGTTTGTCAGGAAGGTCATGGAGAATTTTTGTTTTGTTTTTTGTGTTTTTTTTTTTTCCTTGAATTTATTATTCTTGCTTTGTATTTCTAAATAACATAATTTCCCACCAAGAAAGGCTGAATTTATGCTGATGTCAGCAACAGCACGTCGCTGTTAGACAAAGTATACAGGGTGTCTGAAATACTGGGAAGCGTGTTTGCAATACTTTGGACAGCACAATCAATATGAAAGAGGTGACATTTACAAGGGTTTGTTGTTGTGAATTGTCTTGGAGTATGGAGATTCCTTGTGGCAAAAAACCAACAAACCCAAAACAAAACACACAACCGAACACACTTTCCAAGCTGCTAGAACAGTTATTAGAAGAAGCAGCGTTGCCTTTTTACATGCAAATAAAAATAGCCACTTTTTGGATCAGAAAAAAGTGTTGGAAGTGTGGATACTGCCATTTCTAGTGCTGGAAAAAATGTAGCTAAAGCTTCCTGGGCCTGGGAGAGTTGCATGTGCCAGCTAACTATGTAAAGAACCGGAGCTGAGCTGATGACACTGAACTTGCCTGCAAATGCTTTCCCCAAACTACTTTTGGACTCGCTTACAAAATCTAACAAGGTGTTGTACCAGAAATGCTGAGTAGGATCTCCCGGGTGCTGACACAGCTCATGCAGTTAAATGTTGGCCTGGTCACTGGTAGGTCTTTGGTCCCACAGACCTTCCAAAATGCTTTATTTCTTTATGACCCGTCAGCCAGCTCTGCAGATATGATCGAATGGCTAATTATGTTGCTGTTATAACAGAAGTGTTTGCTGTCTCCTTCTATTAATAGGTGCACAAAGGGAAAGATTTGGGAAATCTAGGGTTCGCAGAGAAGCCTAAACCAGAAAAGTAAAAGCATAAGTCACCCTTGGTAGAATCTCATGTCCATTCAAAATATGCTTTGTTGTCGTTAACCCTTAAATAGAAGCACTGTTACTGCAGGAGTTGATTTAGTTGTTAAGAGACAGTGTTGTAGTGACTGGCTTAAATCAAGTCTTTAAACTTGCAGTGTAACTGAATGCAAACCTGGCCCTGAATAACATTAAGCAAACTCATCTCTTCAGTTGTGATGTCCTGAAGTATCTGGTGTAACTTCTTATGAAAACACAAAATTTGCCTACTTTTCAGTGCCCAATGTCACATATGGCTTTTTGTAGCTGACAGAAGGCAGCTGCTATTTGTACATCAACTACAAAACTAAACTAGGATTGATTGCAGTGTGAAGGACCAGTGTAAGCTTTGCCTAGGGCCAGGTTATGAGAGTGCACTTTGAGATTATCTCCAGGTTCTTCCTCAGATTTCACATGGCAAGTGGGAGGCCTGTAACAAATCTAGTAGGCTGTGCTTTAGTTATTTTGCTACAAACAAAGAAAGTGCTGAGCCATCAAGCAAGAAAAACATGTCTGATGCTAGTGTTATATTCTATTGCCCTGCAATCAGCCTACACCCACTGATGCAAAGCTCTGACTTGGCATGTGCAGAACTCATTCAATATGTATCTGAGAAGGTCCCTTAAATTCAAGAGCAAGTGGGCCTACTAGGTTTGCCCAGAGTTACCCAGGTATTGCAAATGCACTCTGCAAATAGTTTGTGGTAGTCAACTTCCATACCAAGTAATGTAAATGAATGGGAAAAGATGGTAGCTCAGTCTGGATAATGCTGCTTAGACACAAAGAAGTTTCTCAGATACTTGCAATATGGCCAAATTGAAGTAATTTCTACCAGTTATTTCGTGATCGAGATGCTGAATTTCTCTGTGTGTGAGCAGGGGGGGAATCTGTACTCTGCTATTTAAAGTAGCTATTTAAAATTAAGTTAGATAAATATATATTTAAAATCTGTGAACATGCATAGATATTTCTTTGGTGGACATGGAGTACTTTATCCATTGTCCTCTTTTCAGGTATATGCTGTAAGCATTTTTCCCCTCTGATTTTAGGTACTCAAACCTATTGTTAAGCTAAGTGGGAAACCTGTGATCCACGTTCCGAATGGTGAGTTAGAAATGCTTCCGACCATGCTTAACGCATGGACTCTTTTCTCCTTGTATTAGAGCGCAAAGTAGCCCCTTGCTGTATGTTGGAGCGGGTGATCTGTGCCGCCTGTGAATGCAGTGCCAGTGGGCTGGGGATGGAAATGCTGTACCATTGTAGGACAGAAAAAATTACCAGCACTGCTTGGTGCTAATGGGAAACTCTGGGGCATTTCCCTGGGGCTGACAAGCAGCTGTTGCTCAGTGACAAACCAACTGCTGGGAGCCTGGGCGGGATGTGCAGGGTTTGCTGCAGCGGCAACCGCGTCCAAACGGGTCTGCCTCCGCTTGTAGTGTCAGTAAATTCCAAGGCAGAAGAGCAAGAGAGCAAGTTGATGATATGTGTACATGCATGTATGAGACAGATGTGTGTAAAGGCTGATTTTGGATGTTCCATGTATAGGGACAGACTAAGAACTTGGCTTGTTTGAAGAGTCAGGCAGGAAGGCTGGGAACCTGATTTTGTTCCTACTGAAGCTGCGAGAAAGAGCCATTGAGAGGGGGTTGAAAAGAGAAATGGGGAACCAGAGGAAATGAGAACTCACACGTACTCAAAAGTACATATTCATATCGCATGTGTGTCTTGGATTGCTGAAAACATTATTGCTTCCAATTAGTTTAACCAGTGTTTACTGGTTTACAGTAAAACATTCAAGTATCAGTGCCTCAGATATCAAAATCCATCATTGTGGTGTGCGTAATGGTACAAGCAAGCTAATGTTGCTGTTATGACTGCGTTGGTTTGGCCATTAGTTCTTCACAATCAAAGATCCATGTGCAAAGTCAGCAATGCAAACAATCTCTTTCCCAAAATGGAGAAAGCCCAGAAACTGCACTGAGTTGGTCTAGTTGTCAGGAAATTCTAACACACTTAACAAAATAGTTTTGTTTATCTTGATGCTGATAATCACACTCCTGCCAAAGGACAGACGATATGATGTCTATAGGGATGAAATTTAATGACAACCCCAAATGGAATAAAATATCACTTTGTGGTAAGTCAGGTGTTGGTGAGATGTGGTTGATCTAATTTACAACCACGTCTTCTCATTAGATAACACGATTTCCCCTCATACCAAAAATGCCCTATTCAATCTCCCCACATCTACTCTCATGTTCCTTTTCAATATTTTATATCCAGAGTTTGAATGGTGTAGAAATTGGGAATGGGCATCTGCCAAATTCTCTTCCTGTCTTTTTCTCCTCTTTGCCTCTCTTTTGTTCTCTCTCCTGGACTGATAGTGCAATCCACAGTCAGCAGTAGCTTGTAATGTTTTCCATTTCTGTGGTTTGGAAGTTCCCTTTAAAGGGATGTTCTGGAAAAAACACAGTCAAGGAAGAACCTGGAAAGAGTACTTCAGCAGAGTGCATTCTTATGGGGGTAACAGATGTAGCGAGCTGTAGTGCAGGTGATCTTTGCATCTAGTGATCCATCTGAAGTTGTAGGATGGAACTCCTGGTCTCTTTGGGAGGAATCGAATATACCCTCAGACAGAAAAATCACAGGAACACTCCACAAGTCAAAACTGGTGGAGTTTCCAACCTGCTGTCTGTGAGTTATTCCAAATGGAATCCAAATTCATAAGATTGCAGTTGTTCAGATTTTTTTCCACATACAGTTATTCCAGGTCCTTCATAGCACAGACGAAGCTGAGCCACCTGAGAGTATCTACTCGAAGTGAACAGATTCAAGAATTGGAAAAAAATGTACTGGAAACAATACAGCTGCTCAGCGTTTCCACAATTTACCTTAAATAAATCAAACAAACAAAATAACAATAGTAATAAAAAAATCTAAGATCTAATTTATGGTATAGGGGGAATGTACCAGGAACAGCATTGGAAGGTTGGTCTTGAGTAACAAAACCATCTGATATGCCATGTTATGTCTTGGGAAAATTATTTTCATGTCCTCTGGGTGTAGGGAAATGCTAATATCTTAAGATTCTCTTGTGGGAACTGTGAATCTTTAATTACATTCTCTATGCAAGGCCTATTAGTTGGATCAAGCTTGCAGTAGGTGCTCAGAAAAATGTCACTGGGTCCTGTTGAACTGGTGAGCTCTTCTTGGGATAGAGGTTATTGAAACCATAAATAACATACTAGCAATAAAGTGTACCGCTAGGGACTTGTGATTGTGTGGTTGGGTCTCGGTGCATGAACAGGTCAGCAGAAACAACTTTGAATCCTTTCTTGCCTTGTGAATCTCATCGTTTGTCTCTGGCTGTAGAGCAGTTTCCACATCTGTACTTCTGCAACACGTTGTGCCAAGTCCTGTGCACTCTGCTCGTGTGAGTCATCCCATTGACCTCAGCTGGATGGCTCCTGTGAGTAAAATGAATGCAATTTGGTCCCCTGCCAGCACGATAACTAATAGCTAGTCACTGTATCTGGACTTCAGTTTCCTTGATATTTCAAGGTATCTTATTCCAGCTGCCAAACATGGAGTATCTGAAACCATGTATGTTTTTACTTGAAGGCCAACAACCAAGCAGTTCCGAGGACTGTTGCACCACAATGGTTATCCCAGAAAATGTTCCATATTAGGCAAAGGCCAAATATTCCATGACTTCTGTTGTAGGCTCTGTTTCAAAGTATGTGTTTTATTTCAAGAAGACTATGTTTCCTAAGAAAGCTTTTAGTAACATGTTTATTTGTGTCGGTCAAATGAAAGCCACGTGGCACACCTCCCTTTCTGCTGTGGTGAGCCACACAGTGTTTGATATAATCCCACTATCTTATATGGAGGAAAAAAAAAAAGCGCCATGTTACACAAGTTACCACAATGCTCTGGTTTTATTTTGGAGCAATCCTCCCTTCAACTTTTTCCACTCTTTTTTTTCTTAGGCATGGGGTTAATCCAGGGCCTTTCCTGAAGTAACTGTATGAAAAGAAGGCATAGGCACCAGGAAAGCCACCCAAATGCCCTAACTTTTCACATGTTTCTAGGATTAGGTGTACTGACTGGTTACCTGATTTTATACTCTGGAGATATATGAATGTGATTTCTATAAGGGACTGTTCAACTGTTCTCTCCAATATGGGAAAGTCAAAACTCAAGTAAAATGCCATAGCTCCAAATCAGTACTTGAAAAATTAACATAATTAATTGCCTTTGATTAAATTTTACACTTATTTTAAAGTTAGCCACTGCCTCTAAAAACAGATAATTTGAAGACCTTTGCTTTAGTACAGGTAATGACTTGGTTGGGCTGTCCAGCTTTGCTTCCCTGCTTCCTCCCTACCAGCAAGAAAACTTAGCATTGAGAAAATAAGATCCTTTTTGTGCACATGCAAATACACACATAGTTGATCTTGTCACCTAGTAGACGCATCTATTAAGCTAATGAAGAAAACTGACGGGACAAGATGCACTCTGATATGCTATGAAACTGGGTAATTGCTGGGCTGATGCTGTTTATCAGCTTGATCTGTTACTGCCTATTTTTTTTTTTTAATATGCATATTTAACTAATTCTCTATAAAGTTAGACATTCAGTATACCATTCATAGTGGTGTTGCGGGGCTGAAGAGAAGTTCTGAGTGCAGCCAAGTGGCACCAACATGAAAATAAGTTGTTGGGTGAGTAAAACTGACCAGTGAATGTGAAACAAGAGTATCCCAAAATGATGGCTGTTCCAAACGACTAAAATGTAGAGTGAGAGGGGCTTTTTTATGAGAATAGGAGAAACATGCCAGGCACGTGAAGCATAATGTTGGAGAAGTGCATGTACGCAGAGGACGCTGATGCATGTGCTGAAGGGGCAGAGAATGGCTGTAGCCTTAACCACCCAAATTGCTCCACTGGTGTCTGTATTGGAGGAACAGCAGGGGAAGGACAAGGCTTGTTTGTGGCCTTACTGCCTAAAGCATGTGTTCACAGAAGGGACTGGATGAGCTGGTCAGGCAGGAGTGACACTTGTAGATGTAGTAGCTTTGGTCACCCCAGAAATCTGCATCTTCCTCTTAGTTATTTCAAACAAATTACATCATGTTTCAAGCTCTGTACAAGTGACAAGCGAGTCCATTTAGTCTTGGGACATAGCACAATATTTATTTCTGTGCAGAATTTGTCCAATGAGGTTTATTTCTAAAATATTTCTTTCAGACTTATTGCTGTCTTGTTTGCAATGGACATCCAAGTGTGAAGCCAGCAGGTAACAGTGCTTGACAACCTAGAGTACAGATGGAAAGTGCATTTGTTTGACCCAATGTAAAGATGACTTGCAGTTAGCAAAGAAAGAAGAGCTGTGCCATCCTGCTGCTGGGAGCTTCAGAAGAATCAGATGCAGACACAGAGGAACAGGAGAAGGAAAAAGGAGGGAGATCATGGGAACACTGAGATTCTGGTTCTGAATCAAGTCTGGTTTATTTCCTTATTCAAACCATGCCTGAAAACTTGGAAGTTTTCAAGAGAACAAAGAAATTAAGTGAACTTAAATACAGCTGGTACTCTAGGTAGCATTGGTGAGTCCACATCTGGAATATTGTGCCCAGTTCTGGGCCTCTCAGTTCCAGAAGGACAGGGAACTGCTGGAGAGAGTCCAGTGCAGGGCAACAAAGATGCTGAAGGGAGTGGAGCATCTCCCGTGTGAGGAAAGGCTGAGGGAGCTGGGGCTCTGGAGCTTGGAGAAGAGGAGACTGAGGGGTGACCTTATTAATGGTTATAAATATATAAAAGGATGAGTGTCAGGAGGATGGAGCCAGGCTCTTCTCGGTGACAACCAATGATAGGACAAGGGGTAAAGGGTTCAAACTGGAACACAAGAGGTTCCAATTAAATTTGAGAAGAAACTTCTTCTCAGTAAGGGTAACAGACACTGGAACAGGCTGCCCAAGGAGGTTGTGAAGTCTACTAATCTGGAGACATTCAAACCCGCCTGGACACCTTCCTGTGGAACCTCAGCTGGGTGTTCCTGCTCCGGGGGATTTTGGACTGGATGAGCTTTTGAGTTCCCTTCCAATCCCTGACATTCTGCGATTCTGTGAATACATTTCAGTATAATTTGTTACTAAAAAGTGGAGGATGTTTTGTTTGATAGAAAACAGACAAAAAGAGAGAATTAACATCGTAAGTGAAAGAAACATGCCCCATCTTAGCCATGGCATTGGGCCCCTGCCCTGTGGATGGGACTGTTGCGGTGTGTGGTGTTCCCTGTCCTGCGCACGCCCTGGTGAGCTCTCCTGCAGCTGACCTTTGAGCCTGGGATTTTGGCGGGAACCGCTGCCTCCCTGACAGAGGATCAGATATCAAGAGTGGCCAGGTGACTGCTGCCCTTTAAACATGTTTTCTCATTATCTTATACCTGCTTAAGCCAGAAATCTTAGGTGGTTAGCAATTTGAAAACACTTTTCTTTATGGTGTTGTTGCTTTCCTGTCCTCTTATCAATCTGTGTAGGCCACAATAAGTATACTAGTTAGTGCCGGTAAAGTACGCAGGTTTCTTCTTCTGTGAGAAGCAGGTGCTGACACCTTTACAAAGACCTTACCATTAGTTTAAAACTGAGCAGCCATGGGCTTGTGCTTTTAGGACTGGGGTTTTTTTTTCCCTTTTTTCCACCTCCCTGCCCACCAGCCCCTTGTGTATGACTCCTTCACTGGGATTACTCGCTCACTGGGCTTGGAAGGTGAGGGCACTGTACTGTTTGTGCAAAACTAAGCTATAGGCTGCTTTTTTCTATTGAGCTCCACAGAGGTAGAAGTGAGCTGATATAGACTAGCTGTAATATTTGAAGTACAGTACTGAGCAGAAAGTTAACTTTAAATGTGAACCTGTCACTTGGTCACAGAGCCAGGACATCTCCTGGAGGTCCTGTGGCACTAATGCCTCACTTGTGCAGTTACTAAAAGGAGTAAATAAGGTGCACCCACAAGCAAAGTTACCCAAATCAGAGGATTTTTGCTTTTTTTCAAATTGGAAAGCTACACTGGTGCAAAAATCAAGTGAAAAGATGTTTTATAGGTGGAAACATATCCAGAGCTGGATGACCCAGCAGCTCCATGAAGTCAAAGTTGCTGGTCCAATTTGGTTAATTCTGGAAATTCCTTTTTTCTTTTCCTCCTCCTCTCCTCTCCCTGCACACTTCATCAATTTCTAATATGAAAACAAAACCATTTCCTTATTTCCATCATCCAATTTGGAACTGAATGTGACTCTTCTCTGTGTCCTCAGAATGAGGAGGGCGGAAAGCTCATTTATCAAAGCTCTGCAACGAACAAAGCCAGAGCGGAGCAGCGTAGGCATAATTAGAGGGGGAAAAATGGAGCTTGTGGTTTGGTGTTGATGGATACAGAATGTGCCACAAAGGAAACAAAGCTTTGAGAATGCTTTGAACATAAAGCCATTCTCACAGGATCAAGAATCCCATGCCAGAGAGTAAATTCGGGATAAGGTTAAGCTCCACCGATCATGATGACCAACAGCCATACTGCTGTACTGGTGGAGGATCTAGGGGCTTCCTGGACATGTTTTGGGGTTGCTTGGAGAAGGAGGAGCTGGTTTACTTATTTATTTTCCCTAGGAATGCTCTAGTTGGATTGAGCATTATTGTTATTGCTAGATTTATAATGGCAGAAGTGTTTGTCACAAAGAGATTTGTCCATAGTGAAACAGCACATATTTGTCTGAGCTGTCATCACCTTTTCTCTGTAGAAGACCCTGAAGACAAGACAGATTGGCTTAGACAGGTTCTGTTTGCTTATATGATCACAAACCTACTGCAGCTTGTCATGCAACTGAGCTCAGTGTTATGGGCAGCACATCTGTCTTCTTACGCCAATGCTCCTTAGGAAAAGAAAAAGTAAGAGCAAATTCTGTTTAACCATCTCTATCAAAAACACTTCATAAAGGATCCCAGGAAACAAGCTTTTAAAATGCGTGTCTTTCCCTGGAAAGCGTTTCTTTTACCACCGTCATGTTTTTGTTTTCCTATTGACTTAGATGTCTTTAATACTCAGGTTCTGCAAAAATGTGCTTGTGTATTCCTAACTCTACAGTCAACTGTTGGAATAACTAGTAACAGAGTTTCAGCACATATAGTGAAAATTATCTTGCATAACATTAAATAAAACTTCTGTCATGAATAATAGGACAGAAACATGGACCTGCAGAACAGAGCTAGAGAGCAGGTTGCCAGTCGTGGGGCAAACCTGGCAAGATCGGTCAGGTTACTATAAACTCCTGTGTTTTAAAGATTGGTGGAAGGATTTAAAGCAACAAAAAGGAAAGGAAATGGATCTGAGTGCTGCATCTATATGAAATACAGCTGAATGGATTAAATACAGGGCTCTTTCTTAAATGTTGTAAAAGGTGAGGGATTAAATTACCCTACACTGCCTTATTGTTGGTGTCTTATTTTATATGGGTAACCTGCCTTGGTCAAATCAGCAAAACAAACATGATTTAATGAGCCTGTTCACATCGTTATGGACCAAAACATCTCATGATAGTGCAAGCTGGTTGAGGGTTGAAAGGTGTGTACAGACAATCAGAAGTGATTCTGTTACTGACTTTTTGGGAGTTACTACTACTCAGCAGATTTTTTCGTTGGCCACGTACCTGTTCTTTGGCTAGTGTGAAATCAAGCCAATATTAATTAATGGATTTGTATTTGTAGCATCTTAGGCCAACATATTTAATTCTGCAGTTTCAGTGAACTAAATATTTGCCGCTTAAAGCAGTAACATGGCACATTATGGAACTTTCCTGCTTCTGAATGCTTCTGAAACAGGATCCATTTTCAAGATAAATCACCGGTCAACTTCTATAAATATCTTAAGCATTACAATGTTTGTGTGTTACACTTGTTGGTTTGTAAGTATGTTTACAGATTACATGTGTCATGGAACTCAAACTTGAATTCTGATTAAATCACTGAAAGGAGCCTGTGCAGGACTTGATGATTCATTGAAGTCCAGAAATTTTCTTGTTGGCCTTAATGATGTAACTGTGCCATCTTCCTGCCTTTTTTTTCCCTTAAATGCCTTTAGGCTTTTCATCTATTATAAATATTTGTGAAACGTAAGCTTTCTGTATTTATTCACAGCTATCTTGCAATTGCAAATCTGACAGTCTATTTTCTTTTGCCATGTCTCTTTATTTCCAATTCCCACCAACAATGTCTTAAAAATTTCATAATGATTTTCCTAGTGTTTATTTATGGGTTTTGAGAATCAATGCAAACCATATGTTTCAGTCATCTTATATGATAGTATTCTCTCCCTTTATGCAAAACCACACAATTTTCAATTTCAGCACATTTCCACAACTAATGCTTTGCTTAAATCTGAATTCTAATAGTTGTATTATAAAGAATATTTGGAAAATCTAAGCCAGGAAGGTGGCGGGGAGGAAGTTAGGGAGAGAGATAAAAACCAAGCAATAATATCTGTCTGGTCACAGTTATTGTGTAAGCCATGAAATGTGAACTCTTCAATTTTTCCTTCATGCACCTCTGACCTGGGAAGATGACCACCTCTTGGTGAAGGAGATTTAATTTAATTTCCATTTATGTCAGCTTTCATTTCTCTGTAAAGAAGCAGCAGAGATATGTTTCAGATTCTGTGGGATCACGTATTTTGCTTTGGCATGGGACTTAGTCTAGACCACCAGGTTTCCTTTGCTTCAGACCCTTGGGTGGGCATGAAGCCAGACAGTGTAACTTAAACCAACGGGTCTTACCTAGTAAACTGTCCAGGTACTCGCTTAGTTTTCAGTTTTATTCTTTTATAAATAAAGTAGTATAGCAAAAGACCTCAGGAATGGTGGGGACTAGAGGAAAGGTGAGCAGGGTGGAAAAGAAATGGGAGTTGCAGGTTGGGTTTTCTGTATTGTAGTCCCTGTGCAAAGGAGAGGACTAAAAATTGCTTATCTTAAAGACTGGTGTTCAATAACTGGAAGCTGTTCAGAAGTGTTGTATGCTCAACATGATCCTGAAAGAAGTGAGTTAGCTGAAATCCCTTAGGGAAATTAAGATAATTTCATTACCATTCAGAGGTTGTTTGGGGTTTTTTGTGTGGTGGGTTGTGCTGGTGGGGTTTTTTGTGTGGTGGATTGTGTTGGTGGGGTTTTTTTGGTTGCGTGTTGTGTTGTTTGCTTGTTTGTTAATCATTAGTTTCTGCAATCAGTAAACCTTGCCAAACTGAAAATACTGCAGGTTTCTCAGATGAATTGTTAGATTCCTGGAATGAATTTGTCTTTTTCTTAATGTTCATAACTCCCTCTTCAATAACCTGAAGCTTTGCTTCCCTCACTTAATAAATGTTTTTCTAAGTACAGGGAACTCTGAATTCATTTTAAGGACTTGAAACCCCTCCCCCATAACAAAAATGTCATTTTCTGCATGAGTATGATTGTCTTCGCTTTAAAACATGCAAAGAAATTGCATATCTGGAAACACTGCTGTCTCTCCTCAATGAGAGCACTGCTCTTTATTGGGCAAGTCACATTTACTTAACTATGATTCTATAATTCTAACTAGTGTGTATTCCTGTACATGTCGTTTTGAGGACGTGGAGTAAACATCCTGCACTTCGGTCAGTAAACAAGATATGTAGGGCTTTAGCAGAGGGATAAGTGAATTCCTTACTCCAAGCACCAAGTTTCTGTTGGGGAAGGCAGGAGGAACCCAGAACAAAAAGCCCCAAACATCAGTTCTGTATTGCCTCCCTGCTTCCCTGACCAGTCCTGCATCTCCGTGGGAATTAGCACATCTGCAGGTGAGAAGGATGAGTGCAACTTCTGGAGCTCACCTACTGCCTCGCAGGTGAGGCTGTAAAGGTGGAGACAGGCTTGACAAGTGTAAAATGTCAGATGTGGCCATGTGTTGGGCATCTTGCAAGTGAGCTCAGGGTGGAGATAGAAGTGAAAATATGTCCGTGGTCTTCCAGAATAGCTTGGAGATATCTGGTTTGCATTTTCCTCCAACTTAAAACCTATTGCCTCGCATGAAATATGGGCAGGTTTTGACTCTGAAGACACTTGTCACAAGGTGATAAGCAGTACCTGAATATCAGCATTGACAGATGCTGCAGCCCTGTTTTGCCCCTTTTTGTCTTTAACCATTTGGTGGACCGTCACTTCTTTAGAAAGAAATGAGTTTCTTATCTCTTGTAGTAGAGTCTTTTCCTTAGAGTCATTCATGTAAAATAATAATATAATCAACCTTCAATACATAAATCCCTGGTCATTTTTGACTGTCTTCCTTTCATGAGGCGCATTAGGTGCTTGAGTCAGTAAAGTATAGATGCTGTGAGCACATGTCAATGCAGAAGAACAATTTTCCCCAGCAAATGAGGGTCTCCTGATTGTCATCCACAGGTACCTTTGGGCCAGTATAGCTCTAATATTTAGGAGTAGTGGAGCACTAGTGAGCATATTGATGCTATATTGTATATCTGATCCTAGAAAATAATGACCTGGGCTAATTGGAACAACAGCCAAATTCTAGTTGTGGAAATAAATGTGACTGCTTCACTGTCCCAGCTTTCTGTGGGTTCTAACTCTTGAAGGGGATTTTATTCTTGTAGAAAACTCTGTAAGGTGGCCAAATTGTCATCAGCCTGCAGCTTTATCCTGGGTGAATGTTTCAGCTGTCCTGAGAGTTACATAATGTACCCTTAATGCTATATTGACAGTAAGAGGCTGAGGTGCACCTGTGGGTGTTTGGTTTTTTGTTTTTTCCCCTCCCTCCCCACCTCCCTTCCCCCCTGCAAATTTCCTGGGAGTGTCTTGCATGGTAAATTTCTTAAGAGTTCAGAAAATATGTGTAAAATCTGATTAAAATGCTGCTGGAGACCGATAACTGCCCCCAGGCACAATGCAAACGTACAGATGTATTAGCAATCAGCCAGGAAGCAATAACTTGCTACGTTTGGAATGCACAAATATGCTGAGATCAGGTGTTCAAAGCATTGGCTGTTGTCTACCACTCCAATTTCTGGCTGTACCTGAACAAGCTTGCTCTGCGGGATCATGTTTTTGAGGGCCCACCAGTAACTGCAGGGCTGGGGTTTCTTGTCCATGTTCACACTGAAGGTCATGCTGCAAATCAGTGTGGGCATAGCACTCTTCTGTTATTTGGGACAAAGGAGGATTTTATCAGAAAACTCTGCTTTGTACTGGGGAAAGGCTTTTTTTGGCTTTTAATCTGAGTTTTACTCCAGTAATTGTAAGCCACTGTCACTCAGCATTTCTCCTCTACAGGCAGAGGACTTTAAAAAATTGACTTAAGTTTTCTTTGTGTAATGTACGGTTGGGTCATTAAGTCCTGTGAAGTTTTGCTTTCAGAGTTGCCACAGAGAGTGACAGGGATACAAATAAGTGTAACTGGAGTGTTATCTTGGCCTATAGTCCCTCGGAAAGGAAATAATTGATATATACATTAATTAGGGCTGACAATACTGAAATTGGTTTAATGATGTTTCTTTGATTATACAATAGTTTGATCAAAAGATCAGATGTTTTAGTAGCTCAGAGAAATGTAGAAAAAGGATATGAGTGACAATTTGCTTTTGTTAATGTCATTACTGAGTACCTACTAAAGTTAGGTTTGACCTGTTTTGATACTATTGTAATAATCAACAGAAACTGGATTTGTCTTATTAACTTCTTAATGAATATAAAGCTGTCAGGCCAGTAGTTATTTGGGAAAGATGTCTTCTGCTGAAAATGGCCAATGAGATGCCTGATACTGTATTAGTATTAACAGTAGTGTGCAGAGCACATCTAGTTTCACTGACATTTCAGGCTGTTTTTCTCAAACACTAGATAGGTATTCTCTAAGCTAGGAAACAAGTATGTTCTATGGGTTTTTCGTTTTTATGCTTGTTTTTTAATTGGATGTCCTTTCATAATATTATTAAAAAATGAAAAGCATGGGAGCTGTAGCAAGAAGAGTTTGAGATTAAATGAACTAGCCTTGCAAAAGTATTAAACACGGGACACTTCTGTTGGGCATTTGATCACCTTACTTTGAATTATTGAGGTCCTAGACCCATTGCAAAAAGGTGGGAGTTCCCTCTTTCCCTTCTCCCTTGCTCCAGCCAAAAAAAGGACATATTGCTGAAATACTAGTTACAGCAGGAGGTCAGAAGTACTTGGTGTGTGTAAATCCTTCATATTCATCTATGTATTGGGAAATGCAAGGCTGGAGCATAAAACTTTTTAGTGCTGGCCAAGCACGCACAACACCATTGAAGATTACATATTCAGGTGTGGAATCTGCAATAAAGGGGGAAACAAAAGCACAAGTAAAACCACATGAGACCGGGCTGTCTGTGCTCCAAGGCTGGCAGGACCGCAACTGCATCAACCGAGCGAGGTGCCTTTTAAGTAGTGGGCTGCCATCCAGGTTAAGATGTAACCCTGTTCTACATTAATTGAAATGTCATATTTTTATGGGATAGAATATTGTAAGACCATCTCCAGGTTAATGACAGAAATGCATCATAGCTGAGAAATGGCATGTTTGCGTGGTTTTTTTTGTTTGGTTGGTTTGGTTTTGTTTTTAAAGTTCTTTGAATTCCACTCAAGTGCACAACATCAGTCCTTTGATCAGCTCAAGTGGTAGGAAGGTGTTTTGATTTTGGTCTTGTTAAGGCACCAAACCCCTTTCTTGCAGTCACTGCCATAGTCTCATTGATTTGGCGCATTACAAGCAAATAACTTGGATGGCTCCACTTGCTGGTTCAGTTAGGTGGAGGAAATGGTATGTGCTCCGGAAGAATTGTTAAGGGGTGATTCAGGTCCCCCACTAGGGTGGAGTGGAAGGACTGCAGGACTGGATGTGCTCCTGTGAGCACAGTTCATAGTCATCCTGCTGGCTCTGCAGAAACGTTGGGTAGTGAGCAGTACCCTGGACAGCTTTGGTTCTGCTCAAGTATTCCTTCTCCCATCTTTGTTTAACCATAATATCTTAACACCCTGAAAAAAAGATCGGTTTAGAAGCATTTGCTCATAATCCACATACTTGATTTACTTTGAATATTCTTCCATCTGTTTAACCTGTAAAAGAAAACTAATTGGCTACAGCTTGTTAGTGTAGCTACAGCATTACAGTGAGTTCATTTTGAAGATGTATGAGTGTGTGTCTACAGCATTGACTGCACAGTAATAAGGTAAATGTATAGTGAAGTTAACTAAAGGGGGATTTCTTAAACAGGCCTGAGTTTTTTTATACAAGAAGAAAAAAAATATATATATGTATCTAAATATCAGCAAACTGTCCTAGTGTGGCAAGGGACTTTCTGAGCAGCGTGAAGAAAGATCTCATTGAGACCATACAGTGTCGTGTCTTATATCAAAGAGCCTTCCCAGAGCATTTAATCTTGTGAATTGATCTCTAGACCTCACAATGTTTCTTGCTGACTGCCTCTCTTATTCCTGCTTGACAATGATGATTGAAGGGTCTGCAGCTTAACTCAGCAAAGAGGGAATTACCCGCCTTGAGCACAGTAAATTTAAATCATGTACTCCATTTATCTTCTCCCTTCCAGCAGTTTTAGGTTGGCTTATATTTTGATGAAGCCATGTGTATTTCGAGGAAGCACAAAGATAAATTCAAGTACCTAGAGAAACTACTGCAAGCAAGCATGTGTTTGACTGGAAAGTCCTTGGAAGTGATATTTATTTCTGTGTTATTGTAGTTTTATAGTCCTTAGTAAAATGAATACACAGTGATGTGATGGTGATGTAGAACTGATGATGTTCAGTCCACCACAGAAGTGGTTAATAGGGGAGAAGAGTAGTGATGTCAATAGAAGTTTTCTTAATTAAGAAATGAGGAATTAGGCTATGCAAATTTGATAAATGTCCCCTTTAATGCTAGTATTATATTGTTTTCACCTGTGATCTAATTACATGACTTCTAAATAGCAAAAGGGCATTCATTCTCAAGACAAGTGGTGAGCACAGACTTTCAGAGCCATGGATGTGTGCATATCTCAACCTCCCTGTTCTATGGGGACAGCAGGGCAGCAAAGGGAATGGCTTTGTGATGGATCCAGGACAGATTGGGCAACCACCTCAGGTGAGACTGTCCTCCTTTTGAATAAGAAACATGACTTGTGCTGTTTCGTACTGTTACTATAAACACAGGAGTCTGCCGAACGTTTTTTTCCATCCCTGTTTAAAATTATGGGGCATTGCATGGAGGCGGTGTTTTGGAGTTTGAAGTTTTGTTGTTGTAAGTTTCTAGGTTGACTTTTGCTCCAGAGGAATTGTGTCTGAGACTGTCAGTTATTGAGAAATATTGGGTATTTCTAGTCTGTCCCCTTGGACAAGACAACTGAGATTCTTGCCTCTTGTTTTGTCCATCAGGAAATAAGACTCTTGAGACTTGTTGCTGTGAAGTAGATATTTGAGGCACAGAGGGCTTGACCTTTGTATATTTTTACATACTAATGTGTCAGCTTTTATCTTCTTTTATATTCTCTCCATGGTTTCCATAGGCAGGGATTTGATAATATCCTTCTTCCATCATTGTAAAATTATATTTTTTGGTTTTTTTCTATGCTTGCAAATTAATTCTTCTCAGTAATGCTTTTGTGGTTAACCTTAGCAGTAGCAAAGCACACACAAAACCTGGTTTTTAGAACCTGTAGCTTGCCTGTTGCAGCTCTTACAGGGTGTGCTGGCCACTCTTTAAAGTACAAAAGCACAGCTGTGAAGTTCAATTAGTTTTTTGTGGGATGTACTGAAATACATAGATTGTAACCACTTGTAGCACAGTATGTGACTAATTGCTCAGAGAAAGAATTTACAAACCCTCATAAGTAATGAAAGTCACTACAGAGATGTAGTTCAGAAAGTACAAGTTTCTGAAAAATGCACCGGAGCGGATTTTAAAACTATTCACATGCTACAATTTCTTATCAATGTCACAAGCACTGTTTCTTCATTACTCTGAAACGATGCCAAGATTGTGTAGAAGGGGCACTCGCTTTTCCCCTGTCCCTCCTGCAGCTGCTTATATGGAGTCAAAACCCAAATGGCTCGAGCTTAATGGTAACTTGAGGTCTAAAGAAAGATGCACCATTAAGTTGTCTGGCAACTCCTAATCAGTCCTGCCATCCTCAGAGCTGGGAACAGGGTGGCTGCTTTCCACTGGCTGCTTCATTTTAATTCCTGAGCTAAGCCTGGGAACCAAATAACCGGTTGAAGCTGTTTTTTATGTCTAACACCTGATACGTATGTCATGCATTTTCCTCAGGGGTAATGACTCCTCCTTATTTACTACTTAGGAGTGGATAATTAATTAACGGGGGTGAGAATGTGCACGCTTGACTAGACACTTAAAAATCATGTAGGTGATCCTTGGGATTGAATAACATTTTTTTAGTGTCACGAAACAGCCTTGAACTGGAAAAGTTCTACTGTCAAATGTATGTGCTAAAAGTTTTGTGTATGTCATAATTTATTTTTATTACAAATAGTGCTTCTCTTGCTCTATTAAGAAGGATATTGAATGTCTACCAATAAAATAGAATAAAATCTATGTTTATTGATGGCACTTTATTGCATTGAATTGTTGTTTTCTCACAAGTTGTCTTAGTAACTAGTTTAGGTGCATGGAGTTAGGTACATGAATAGGTGTTAAATGCCTTTTGTTTTCCTAACTCTTGTAAGATGATCTTGCTGAAGCATGTGGCTATTTAGCCAAGTGGACAAGGCCATCGGTTTGCAAGGTGGTGTTCCCTTTGTACTTACAAGAGGTTAAAGTTGGCTATATTTAAAATATGGGTACTAGAGCATTTATTGTTTACCAGCAGAATCATTGTCTTAATTTATAAGTAAAGCATGTTATGACTGACCAACTTCTTACTTTATTTGGTAGAATGCTTTGGTGATGTTTAACTTAAAAGCTACCGTATGGGAAATCAATGGAAGGTCTTTCTGTGAACGCAAGCCTCCTTGTCCTGAGCAAATTTACAAGCTACTGGTAACTGTTAATTAATATCCAAGACTCAGGAAGTCAGAGTCTGTGGCTGAAGACTAGAGTTCCACCAGAACACTGCGAATGTTGGTTTTAGTTAATTAAGCATAGTAAAATGTTGGTTTTAAACCTCATTGTTCTTGCGTGATCAGGTTTCATTGTTGCACTCTCCAAACATTCTCCAGAGAGCTGTATAGTGAGAGCTCGTCTGTGACACTTCTCTGGCTGCGTGTTTCCAAACAGCCTGCTTGAGCACGCATAAAAAAGCCAGGGCAAGCTTGCAGGGCAGAAGGTCAAGCACCATCAGTTGTGGACTTCTGATGAGAGAGTGCTCTCTGGGTTTGGCGGTTCACGTGTTGGGTTCCAAAAGGATCTGTCGCAGATGTTGCAATGGTGTTTATGACATAATATTTCTTCCCAACGCAGTCAGATCACTGAAAGTGGCCATCAGTAAGCGTATGTGTGGGGAACGCTTGCATGTGTGATTTCATGAGGGAGGCAAGTCAACCATCACATGCTGGAGGAACTTGGCCAAGTAATATACATAACACTGGACTATGTCTCGGTGCTGTCCCAAGAGGAACTGCATGCAGATGTTAGTGGGGCATTTGCAAAATGAAATCCCATCGAAGAGAACTAAATCAAAGCTGGACTGCTGAGACGTGAAGCTCAAGTTCTTTGTGGCACGGTTTCCTCAAGCAGTTTTTATAAACACTTCCTAAACGTTTTATGAGCTATGAAAACAGTTGGGGAAACTGTGGAGCCACAGAAAGGTCACATGCTAAGTACATTGCTGGAAAATGTTCAGTAAAGTTTGAGAACCAACAATTCACTGATGTTATGGACCTCTGACAAACTTCTCTGCGTTGCCTTCTGCTTAACTATCTTTATTAAGACTTACCTATTGGTATTAATTTCTTTAAAAACAATGCTTCACTTGATACCCACTTACCTGTATTTCAAGTTCTTTTGATTTGACACCATAAAATGTTCGGAATGTGAAGGTGAAAATTGATAGGTTTCTGTCTGTGCCAGTATATGGTCTAGATTGAGGAAGTATGGTTTATTAATAAATAACTGATTTTTTAAGTGTTACTTTCTGTATTTGATTTATGTTTGCAATTTCTGTAAATGCCAACAGCTTATATTGTGGTCTCCCGCTCTTTAAGTTAATGGAGTTTCGGCTGACTTCTTCTGGTTTGACTGTGAATATTCTTTGATGTAACTGTACAGAATTTATTCAGTGTGCCAAAGCCTTCGATGTGCTCAAACTTTGCTACTTTGCTCTGCTGAACAGGTGTCTTCTTCTAGACATCTCACTGATGGTCTGCCCATATCAGACAGGTCCAGTTCATTGAACTATGAACAAAGCTGTACCAATATATCTCAAAAGACTGCAATGCTTGGAGGCTTCCAGCTTGATCTCTTTTTGCAGTGCTGTCTGTACAGCGAACCTTGGCAAACCAAGCCAGCTCACCCTAGGCATAAACTGAACTCAGCGTTATTTAACTTGTCACATTTTATTTTAATAGAGAAAGACTTAAAAGCATCCAAAGCTAAGTACTAAACAGAGACAACAGACTATGTGCTCATCTGCCCTGTTTTCTTGAAGATAAGGCTTTGAAGTGGTGGTAAGTAAACTAATGATAAATCATGAGATGTTGGCAGTTTCAGGAGCAGCGGCTGTTAATTGTACTTTCAAGAATGCTTTATATTCATGAAAAAAGTTTATACTGTGAAGCTTGTGTGGTTAGCCATCACTTTCTCTTCTAATTTTTGGCCTTACTGCAGAAGCAGTGATGTTAGTTGTGGCCTTTCTTCACCTACAAAAGAAGGGGAAAGCTGGAGGAGGGCGAATAAACTGTCTTTTGGAGTGATGTGAGGGGAAACTTAATCATCTTCAGATCCCCACATAGCTTGGTGACTGCTATGTCAGCCTGTTAGTGATTAGGACAGACCCCACTTGCCATGCAGGATAGCTTTGGAGTGCCTGCTCCCCACCCCTGAGGAGAGCCGGCGTGGGGCCTGACGGATGCACAGCCACTCTACTGGATCTTTCTCTGAAGTTCAGATCACAATAAAGGAAATATTTGGGAAGGGAGGGGGCAGAGCCCTTCCCATAACATCTCTGAGGCAAAAATGCTGTCAAAGAACTATGCGCAGCTATTCAGGAAGTCATATATTTTAGACAACTTGGTCTCAATATTAAGCCCAAACAATATTGAATTTTTCAATAAGCAACTTCTGAAAGAGTCGTGTCACACCGAGGAGAAAGATGACTATACAACAAAGGCAAACTGAGTAGAGAGACTTAATTCCCTTTAATGCATAAACCCTCTCTTTTCCTTTGATTATTCTCAAACGTGCATATGTGTGAGAAAGAAGGGATATTTGGTCGATATGCTCATAGTTGCCTTGTTCCCTGTATGCTTCCTTTGTTCACTTTCCAGGTACTGTAGTCCTTGAGACTTTTAGTCTGTGAACAAGCAGCAAATGTCACATACTGAAACAAACGCAAGCGTATTTATTATATCCTCTGACTTTCTCCAAGATGTTCAGGCTTTACTTCAGCTCTTGCCTATTGGAGAGACTCATAAATCAAAGGAAATAAGACACTCAGTGGAACCTTGCTGAGTGGTTAGAAATCTCTAGGTGAATGCATGTGGGACTGAGGCATTTGGGAAAATGATTTTTTAAGCTGTGACTGTTGAACAGAAATTGAATATTGAAGATGCGCACTTGCACTTAACTCAGTCTTCAGCATCTCAGTAAAATCAATCCATTCCAGATCATCCCTTTTGGGCCATGAGGCACCACTGATACAAACTTTTAAGAGCCCAACTATGCTTCGGCAAAAGTTGATGGGAGAAAAGATCCTTAATCCACATTTTCAGTGCAATTAATAGGTATTGATGGGAACACATGCTAGCAGGATTTTACAGAGTTCTGTAATCCTACCCAAGGAGGTTATGTACCTAATTTCTTCTGAAATCAATGAGGGATTATGTATTTATGTCCTTAAATGTTTTTGGAGGATCTGAAAAGACCCCTTCCTGTAGCCGTGGGTATCTTAGTGCCTTTGAATGAAATTCTTAAAACCGTAAGGAGAATTTATAGAAGCTCTCACAAATATTTATGGACTCTGTCTCCTGCCATGTCCACAGGCAGCTTACAGTTTGAATGTGTTACCACTACTTTTGCAAATATGCGGGGAATGAAGAAAATGAGCAAATCCTGTAGTGGCAGAAACCACCCCTGGCAAGTCCTGCTCTTCTCTAGAGTCACATAAAATTAAAATCATGCACAAGTCTGTGTGTATCTATAAAGAGCCTGGCTGCTTGGATCCCACCACACAGGGAGAGGCAGGAAGCTGACAAACATGAGAATGATTTAGTGACAATGGAGTTGCTCACTTTTATAGAGAGGGTAAAGGGGAACACAAAAAATACTGCTTGAACACTTCTCTTCATATTTGACCTAAATTGAGGCTTGAATGTGCTCCCATTGACGTCAGTGAGTGTTTTATCATTGGCTACCCTGGGAGCAGAATAGTGTCTCCTATTTACGTGAAGTGTGGAGATATTTCTCCTCACTTTATAAGGTTTCTTTGTGGTCCTTCCCATAGCAGTCTGAGCAGCTCCATCAATGAGACTGGAGTGGTTCCTGTGCTGTGCCTGTGAGTCAGATGTGGTGGTCTGCCACTTCAGAAGATGTGAAGTGAGGCACAGAAGGTTTGTGATGCTGTCTTCAGTAGATTGCACAGAAGGGGCTGGACTGGCTCCACTTGCCTTTTTGCAGATCAAAATTGGCAGATTACTATAGTTATCCTCAGTGGAATTTAAATGTGAAAGCTAAACTTGGAGGTGAGAAGCCCTGAATGTTTTCTGTGGTAAACTCTGGATTGTTCACTTCATTGTTTAACTGTTGACTTCATTGCATAAGGAACTCAGAGCTCCTACTCCAACAGAACCAGGATTTCTCCCTAAAGATTTTGTTCTAAGCCCATTGAAAGAGATTTTTGGTCTGTTCAATTAAATGTGGGTCCAAAAACCCAATTTCATTTATTAGTTGGTTATGCTGTTTGTGCTCAGGCTGACGTTTGCTTCAGCTCTTTCTTAGTATATATTAAATTGAAAAGCAGTCTGTACTTTGACCTTTATTTGAGGCATCTAATTAAGGTCATTGAGACCTTGTGGCTTGGATAGGAGAATGCGAATTTGAAGACCCAGGCTTCGGTTTTAGGTTTTGCTCCTTGTTTTAGACCTATAAATAAGTTAACTTCAGATTGTTTTCTCTCCTGTAAACATTGTAAGGTGAGAGTTAAGTTTGATGCAAGCGTTATTTTCATGGCATTTCCTTTCTCTCTGATCACTTATTTTTGTTGTGATCTCCTCAGTAGGAAAAGGCACTTGACTCTTTGGAAGTTCAAATCCTTATAAAGCATTTAGCAAGACTCAAAGGTCTAATCTCAGCTCCGAGAAGGTGTTTCATTGCTAATGGCTGTTGGAATGTGTATTCATGCAGGAGATTCAGACCACAGAAGAAAGTAGTAATTTTAGGTGCTTTGCAGAGTTCTAGATCTCAAGAGACTGAGCCACAGTGTGAATATTTCAGCATTTCCTGGTTTCCATAAAGTCAACCATAACACAAGGGGCAGTCTCTTTTTGTGACTGATTTACAAACGGTGTTTCAAAAATACGGACCCCATGGCAAATCAGTATACAGGGTATTTCAAAAGCGTGGACCCAATTTGAACTCACTATATCTCTGCAACTGTGAATTGGCCACTTGAAAGGGGAGGGCATAGAGGCAACCCCACAACTGCTTTGAAATTGGGTCCATCTTTTTGAAACACCCTGTACTTCAGCCTCTGGGTGAAAACAGTAATCCACAACCACAAGAAAATGGCTGGAAAAGATGAACAAGCTACTTTGATATTTGTGGGGTTTGGAGAATAGAGAGGGAGATAACTTGGATTTTGTTTGGTTGCTAGATGAAGAGTCTTTATCCTACTTGCTTGTTTTGGCTGAAGGGTCTATAATTTTTTATTTGTTTAGTATTATTAACACCTTGGAAATCACTGTGACAAGACTTAATGCTTATTGGATGTATGGTCAAATAGAGTGCATACATGGCAATGCTTTACAGCTCCTTTGTGTGTATCTTGACGCGAAACATTTATGACCTTTATTTACAGCTCGTAGTTACTTGGTGTTCCAGACTCATAATTCAGTTTATCTGAGTGTGAATCAGAAAGTGCAATTCACCACTGCTCAGTTCTTCTTGCCTGATTTTTCTTTTGCCAGGAAGCGTCATTGCTCAATGGTCCTTGCCAAACCCTGGTAGCTGCAGAGAAGCCATTTGGGTCAATTGAAGGGTTGTCTGGTATAATGTTGGATGGGGTAATTTTGTGTGCATGGGGATATTTTAACTAAAAATATTTACAATTGATGCAACCAATATTCTTAGCCAGTTGGTGTGGTTGTGGGTGTTCTTTTTTGTGTGTGTTTGGTTTTGTTTCCCCCCTCCCCCAGTAAGAAATGGGTGCAAAATAGAGGCCTTATAAATTCCTTGCCCTTTTATATGGGCTCTGAATGCTTTACATCCCATGTGGGAAAGTAAAAAGTGTTAAGATATCAGGATAGTAAAAAGTATTAAGACAAAGTATCCAGTTGCTCTCCAGCCCTTCCATGAAGGAAATATTGTGGCTTTCCATCTGAATGAGAGATTTTTCAGCTACCATAAACTATCAAGAATGTCAACACTTGTTTGGTTTTTTTAAAAAAAAATCACTGCAAATGTAATTTTTAAATGACTTTGAAATATCAAACAACAGACACCCCACCTCTCTCAATACAGTTATTGATTTTTACTAGGGAATTCTTTGGTTGTTGCCTTTAAATATACATATATATATATATATATATATAGTTTTATTTTTAAGCAGAGAGCAGGCTCGCCTATCCTAATCTTGACTTTTTTAACATGTTGGCCAATTAATCTCTTAATTGAAAGAAGACATTACACAGAATTCATCACTATATTATATTCACATAAGTTATAACATATGCTGAATTAGTAACAGTTATGAGTGAACACTTTCAACTCTTTAAAACATTCAATACTTAAATTAACAGTGTCTCCAACATAATCCTGCCTTACCCACAGTATTAGAAGTTTTTCTTACAAAACCATACCCCGTTTAAGACAGAGACACCATCTGTGGTCTAATCTACTTGGGTAACTTTAAAAATAATGAACAGGTTTATTAACATGGACTTCAATTACATGAAAGCCAAAAAATCTGAGGAAAAGGGATTTTCTGTGTTCTGATACTCATCTCACATTGATTGAAAGACGAAATAATTCAACCACTATCAGTAGAAATGCCTCAGTGTAAACTTGGTGCAAGTTTCAAACTGGACCTTAAATCTTTGCATCAGATGTTTCATCGAAAACCAGAAGACACTTGGTAAGGCTCAAGTGCCTTCTTTTTTTTGAAGTGAAAACTGTTCTGTGTCATAAATGTCAGCTGAGCTGAAACACACTCATTTTTTGTGATTATTCCCAAAATAAACACCAAAACATGATGAAACACAGCCTTAAATAAGTTTCTCTCAAGCTTGACAAAACAGTGAACACTCGCTATCAAAATCCCACATGAACTGAGATGCTGTCATTGCCATCTGTAGCAGAGGAACAGAAAAGAAGGAATTCCCCAGTGGAAATTGGCTGGTTCCTGAAAAATGATTGAGAAAGATGAGCAATCAGACAAATGACGCAAACTTGCAAAGACACTGGGCACAGATGTTCGTGGTGTGGTTTAGAAACCGTGTGTCGTTCTTATTGCCTACCTGTGAGACTGTTAGTGAGAGCTGGTCTCCTGAAAGCTCTATCTATCACTACAAACATGCAAGGGTAAATGTCACTAGAACTAGGAAGGAAATTCTGCAGATGAATGTTTTGGCAGAATGCCTTATGAAGAAGGTATTAGCTGAAATATTAGTCTATAGAACTTCCTTTCCTCAGCTGTGTTCAGCCTGTTAAAGTCACTGTTCAGAAAATACCCAACCCACAATTCGCTGAAATCGAATCTGGAGACCTGGTAGTTGTATCTGAGTGGGTGCAGGGGGTGGAAGCTTTAAAGACTTGAAGAAAATGGAGGATCATGTTGACTTTCTGAAGAAAAATTAGTTTTCCACAATGAAGAGCAAACTTGGATTACTTAAAGGAAGCCAGAAGCAGTAATAGAAGTGTTTTAAAAACATGCTGGGAAAGTAAAAACTAAAGACTGACCTAAGATGTAAGACAAAACCTAGGAATAATGGTCAAGTTTACTTGCTAACTTTGCTGCATTTGACTTTGTTGATAGTTAACACAAAACCTGAGAAAACAAATGTTACAAAACTCAACATTTCCAAGAAAATGCTGTGACATTGTAAAATTCTCTCACCCCCTGCTTCAAGAGACTAGTTAGAACAGAATAGTGGTGACCCTGGTGACTCTTGGTTGCTCCCAGCTCTGACAGTGTACATCGTCACTCTTCCTATGGTACAACTGGGTTTCTGAACAGTCAAAGATATTAGAGGATTAAATGATTGCTGGTTAGGTCCGGAGGTTAATTTGCAGGATCATATCATTTCCTTAACCATAAGAGAAATCATCATGGAATGCTTTCCAAAGGAATGTCCCCTTCTTTGTGCCTGTAACACCACATGCCTCTTCAGTACCCCCTGTATGGGTTTTAGTCCAAGCCTCCTCCCCATTATTAATAGCCGTATCTTTAAAACCAGTGAATACCAAGCTAATTATTTTGCTGCACCCATGGCCCACACAATCTGAAGGATAAAGGGCAAAGGGAAAGTGGGGCGGGGTGGGGGGGAGGAAATCCTACCAGGACTGTGGTTACAAGAATGTTTGTAAAGGTCTTAATAACCGCTCTGACATAAAGCATTCTCTCTGCACTCACTGCAGGTGCAGCGTTCCTGCTCCCCAGAGAAGCCTGTCTTGAAGTCTTTTCTCCTTGAGTCTTTCCACTCGAGTGAGAGGTGGGAGGGACAGACTGAAAGTGTTTTCCCTTAAGACTCCCCCGCAAGGGTACAAAAAATGTTCTGTCTTCATGTTTGTCAGATGTTTTCCTTGGGCTCTTCCTTTGCAAGTTAACTGTAAGGTAGGACACCTGTTACTATGTAGAATAGCAACATATCAGAAGGTACACAAAGTGTAATGGAAAGGGGGAGGAAATGAAGGAAGATTTGATTTGTCATCCTGGATAACTGATGGAGCAGTCAGTTGATTTCCCTCTCTAGAAACAGGGCTTTTGGTAGGAAAGGGACTATTTGTCCCTTAAAACTCTGACCTTCTAAACTTCCTGTACTGGATGAACTTTGCCAGTTCTTGGCACTCTCGTGCGGATCCTTTTTTTTTTTGCCCCTCCCGGCTCTTTAATACCAAAAAGTAACAGAACTCTTCTTACTCTAGGAAAGGCAGTGGGCATGGAAAAAAACTTCTAAAAGGGAGCAATATATCTTACAAGATGCAGAATTCTTATGATGACTCGTTAATGATAATTTACCCCAGTTACTCCTTGTCTACCACAATAGCATGCCCTTTGTGAGAGGATTTTTACAATGAATCTTCATGCCTTTTTTCCCCTTAATAATACAGAACTGCAGAAAAACTTTGTCTTGTTTTATTCAGAGTTCCTGATCTGTTTGCAGAGGCTTGCCTTGAAAAGAGGTAGAAATGAATGGAGAAAGATAAGTTAAGGCAGAAGATTTCCTGTAACCTTTGGTCACTGCAGACATGAGAAGAGAAAAAAAGGCTTAATGATTAATCCAGTAAATCACTAGTTTTTCACTGGATATTGTATATATTTATAAAAGTTCTCATATTTAGTGATGATATTAGATCACTGGGAATTCTGCCATGGGGAATTTATCCGTAATTTCTGTAAGCTACCCATTAGCTGCTACCTTTAAGGAACAAACTTCACACCTTTCATCTTTTTGTTTGTTTGTTTTTTTGTTTTGTTTTACCTCTCAGTAGAATATAAATAATTTCACTGTCCGCTTGCATGTTTAATCCCACTTTTTGTTTTATCAACCTTCAGAGCCCTTTTTAAAGTATTATTGATTAATCTCTGTTTTGAAAGAAGAATATGCTGAGTTCTTTTGCTTTGTACCCTGAATAACCTGCCTATGGATATAGCCCTCAATACCAAGCTGATTGCAATCCTGAGTGTCTCCTTAATCTGTCCATACACATGTGGTGGAAAACTCTTGCAGAGAAGGATTTAGGAAAAACTCATGCAGAAAACATGAGACACAATGGGCAACATTTTGGAAGCTGCGTGTGTGATTTCATAGGTGCTAACTTGTTCTGCGTGGTACGTTTATTTTTAAGAAAAATTGCTTGGAATAAAAGTACTGTTTTCCTGCATGGTGTGTATCAGTATCTCCAGTAGAATACAACAGTGCAGTTAAAAGGAGGGTCATTATAGCGTAGGAGACTTAGTAGTGGTGTGAACCTGTTAGTAGTGGTTTTCCTCCCTTGTGGAAGTAGAGCACAGAGAATAAGGAAGGTGTTTTCCTCCTCTCCCTGCTCTGACTGATGCTCATGCCCTGTTGCCATCGGCAGCTTTCAGGAACTACAGAAAGGGGGTTAGCCTTGAAGTACATCTCCTCACTCCTGGAACAGCAACCTTCCTCTTTGCAATCGTTTGGCAGGTTACTTCGTGGTCTTGCAGGCTAGAGGGTTTTGCTGTCCATTCTGTGGTATCAAGACTTGGAAGGCAAAGTATTTGAACACTTTAGCTTACAATCTTTAGATCTCTAAGGTATTCGTATACTTATTTTTAAAGAACACTGGTAAATAAATGGGAACAACTATAGAAGTACTTCAGGCAGAGTTAGTAGGAACTCCAAATAGACAGCAGTTATGTTAAATTGCAGCTGGGATGGATTTCTCACAAGTGTGGAAGTATCAGATGAGGATTATCTTTCACTGGATATTAACCACTTGCTTGCTTTCTTGTGTCATAGACTGCAACACCTCATTTGTTTCAACTCACTTATCCCTGCCAAGATACATGTACTCTGTGTCTCTGCTGCCTGACACACAGTAGATGGCATTAGGACTCCTTTTGTAAGGTGACACAAGCAAACAGGTGAAAAGCTAAACAGTTAATGAGCACTGATGTCCCTGGAAAACAGGATAGTGAGCACATCTCACCGTAAGTTTTATCCAGTAAAAGCTGTGCGTGGCCTTCTGAGCTACTTGCATCCCCGGAGGCTGCAGATGCAGGTTCCCCGGCCAGACACACGGCGCAGTGAGGTTAGCCAAGCCCCCCACCGCTCGCCCTGGCTCTGCTGCCTGGCGTTGTACCGGCTTTCACTTTCACAGCTTCACGCTGATTGGGGATGAGTGGGTTTTAAATGCTGCCAGCCTAGTAATCTGTTTTCCTTCTTTGCTTTCAGCCTTCCCCCCCGCCCCACCAATATAACAGTAGCTCCACACAGCAAATGCTCAGAAAGTGCATCATGCTGACATTTCAGTGGGTCTTTTCCAGGGCTCCTACATTTCTACAACAACCCAAAGACAAGGATGACAGGGCTTCAGGATGCTGTGACAAAGGCTCTAGATCTTGCTGGCCATCCAAGCATGTGTGCAGCACCACCAGCTTCTAAGCCCTTAGAGCCCCGCATTGAAGTCCATGCTGCTGAGTAGTCGGTGCAGCTGCTAACTAGATCAAGTTATTGCAGCAGCAAATTCTATACTCATCCTTCTGTTTGTCTGTATACGGAGTGGAAAATAATATTCAAGAGAGACACAGCGTGCTATCCCATGGTCGTAACATTACTCTCTTTCTACCGGTGCCATTTCATTTCCAAATTTGAGATTTTCTTCGAAGAGTTGTTATAGTCTCAGCAAATCCATAAAATATCTATAATTTTTTTTTTAACATAGACAATAACAGCAGCCAAAGAGATTATCTTCCCATTCTGAAGGAGACATTCTGAATAAATTTATGCCAGAATAGCCCAGCTGTTTCCAAAAGTAAGTTACAAGGAAAGAAAAAAGTAAAATAAAACAAAAACCACAAAGAAACCAGCACCAAAAAACCCAACTGACTTCGGATGTTTGTGAACTGGAGAAAAATTAATGACTTAAGGTACAATTAACCTGTGTTGTTTTTAATGTGTGTCTACTTAAAATTTTCTTTTTAAAGGAAAGTAAGGAGGAAATCACTACTTTTTTTTTTTTTTCAATTTTTATTGCTAGTGTATTCCTACATTCTATAGGCTTTTCTTGCATGATTTAGAACCCTGTAAACTATACATACCCTGACTTCTTCAGGCTTTTCAATCTTAAAGTAAATGTTAATGCTTTATATTTATATCTCTTTATGCCAATGATATAACTTGGATAACATTCCATGTATATGGAAATGGGTTATGCTTCAATTTCTGCCTTAAAAATGACATTGGTTGCACTTTTGGAGCAGAATAAAAGTTGATAGAAGGTCATACGTACGACATTTTGAGGCACAGGACTGGAGCATACAGCCTTCTGGATGTCTTGAAGGGGGTAATTCAGAGCAAGGCAAGTTAGTATTTTAAAAATATGATAAAAGCCAAAATGTACATATTAAACCTTGTTCTTGCTGCAGTGATCTCTCAGCACTGTAGCAAGTGATTAATTTCTCAAGCTGTTGCAGCTCGTCTGCCCCCGGCCCCAGGTCTGTGCCCTGTGTTGTGTCTCAGCCACTTCTTACCTGTTGTGCACACCCACCACCAGCAGCTCCTGATAGAAAACATGTGGCGGTGGCTGTGTCCTTGCTGGGTTGGCTCATTGTACTTGCTCACAGCAGTTAATGTGGGCATCTTGTGCTCTGACCACCATTGTTTTGGCTTCCGCTGTAAAAACAAAGAGGAAAAGCAGCCAATAACCCTGTTCCTGAGCCAGGCACCAGCAGACGTTTCTGGGTGATTTCTTTGCTGTTCCTTGGCCCCCCAGGGATCTCCAAGGCTGTGTCCTCATGTGTGCTGTGTAGCTGTGCCAGAATGGTGGAAATCTGGGGAGGTACATGTTTACCTCAGGAGATGTTTGACCACAAACACTTGAGCCTTCAGAAAGTCTGTTGGGACCATTGTCCTTTTTGGACTCCTGTGCCCGCAGAGTCTTCATACCTGATACTACTGTGTAAACTTTATCAAGGGATAGGGAGCTATAGGCTAAAGAACTGCCTATGCTTACTATTGTGCATACCCAGAAAGTCTGAAACTCTCCCCTCGCCCCCCTATCCCTGCCCCCTCAACAGGGTCTTCAAACAGGGCACTTGCCTGACAACGTAAATTCAGAGCGACAACCTATTTTTCAGTTTTACTGTTGACATGTGGAAGTTTCATTCCAAAGCTTAAAAACACATCATTCTGAAGTTGCATAGGTATCCTTTCCAAAAATATTTCTTACTGACATTAATACTTTTACCTGCATTTTTGGAGTCTCAAGATACTTCCATTATTTATTAATTAATGTAGTACTGGGATGTAACGTTTCTTGTATATCTCCCTGGCTTTCCCTCCTCCCCAAGTTCATGTAAATCTTGATGTTTTATAACTTGGGGGAATTAAATCTGCTATTGAAATGGGCTTCCATCCACCCCTAGGAGTGCCATAAAATTTCAATGTCTTAATTATTTAGTGTGCTGTATAAGTCAGGAATAATTTTCTGTTTTTCACAACACTGGACAATTTCTTCAGCTCTGTAGGATCCCTACTCCCTACAGTGTTCCCATCTCCCCTAAATAAACTGTTGCTGTCTTGTGGCTACAAAGCTATGCTTCTGGAGACAGACAGTTTCACGAAGTACACAGTGTGTGTGGTTAATATTCATGGCACATACTTCATTCATAATTTATCATTAACTTATTTTAATTTCTTCCCAGTGGGGTTTCTAACACACCAGTGTTATCCAGTTTCTTTTTCCCTATAGCTCTGGCCATCTGGAACAGTCTTGCTGCATGTCTTCACCTCCACTATGCTTTCCCATTTCTTAAAACATGTCAATAAAAATTATCAGATATAGAGTCCTAGAATTAGATACCAAATAAAAATGGATTAGGTTTCAGAGTGAAGGCACTCCTGAAGTTATCATTGAAATCCATAAACCTGCCATGAAGTCCAGTAAGCAGTGAAGATGAAAGCTGCATATCTTGTGACCTGGAGGTTTTAAGCCCTGAAGAAGGCTTAAGTTGATGCTTGTCTGTGTTTAACATTTCCACTAGTGCATTAGCAAGACTTGAAGCGCACCCCTCGCTCATCCGCACTTAAAATGCATTGGTGCACTTTGCAGAACAGTCTGACAACATATGAACTGGATTTCCTTCAGCTGCAACTGAACCAAAAAATACACTCCAACCTGCTCCTGGGCATTCAGTGCACTGGACCAGACTGCTGGGAGTCACAAGTAGAAGCCCCTGAATGCCCAACAGTTGGAATATTTCATCTTCACTACCAGCCGCCTCACTCAATGGATATATTTTTACTGTGCTGCACCACTTGCTAATGTATTCTTAATCTATATTCTTATTACTACTATGAATACCTTTCAATAGTGCTTTGAACACTGAAGAAAACTTGGAGAAAAATATTTAGCTCCCTCTTTGCTCATCTAGCTAAAATAATCCATGTTGGTGCCAAGGGCTTTAAAGCAGTACAATTTCTGCTTGCCTTCAGAGCGTGTTTGTTCAGCACACTTTCCTGATTTTTCTGGGCTAATTAAAGGGCACTTGATTTCTCCTCAGCTGGTAAAATGACCAGTTGATGACAGTGTCTTAAAGCCATAAGGCTATTTTCCTGTAGAAGCATTAGTCCTCACTTCTGGCGGGGGACCTGGAAGTAAAAAAGATGCATCAGAAACATGTTATGAAGGATAATCGTGCTTTGGCTTAGTAAAGCCTATGACAAGGTGCTGCACTTCTTCACCATCTGTAAAGCGTATCTGGTTATGTAATTACATGTTTTGCTAAACTTCCTCTATGCAATTTGATAATTATATTTGGTTCCTCAAGATCTTCCTAGGTACACATGTGTAAATCCTACTAGGAGTTGATGCCACCGCACCTGTGCTGGTTCAAAACACCCCAAAGACTGCTTGCTTTTCCTGCATGGCTCACCCTGCCTGGGTTTCCTCCCAGCCCTCCTGTCACATAGATGGACTCCAGGTCTTTCCTCCCCAGGTCTGCAGAACAAAAGATTTTCACAGACATCGTGTTGTTGAAAGTCCTGTAGTGGGACTTGAAAAGGCACAGTCACAATGCTTCTTCAAGATGAAATAAAGACTTGTTTGGATGTGTTTAGGAATGCTCTTGTAATATTGGCCAGGAGATTTCATTCTTGAACTTCTGAAATATACCCTGGACTTTCCTTCAGTGGCTAGTAACACTATTCATAAGTTGTACATAACTACCTTTTGTTTTCTCTTGCTGGCTATAATGTTGTCAGTATAGAATCTCTATTTTAGGGCTGGTTTTTGCACATGTGGAACTTTATTGGATGATGACACATCTGGGGCACACTTTGCAGTGTTTCTGTATTTTTTTTTGTAAAAATAGAGGTAAAAATAAGGGTTTCTAAAAATGAGAAAAGGAGACTTTTTCTCTCCTATCTAATTGAAAGTAGGAAAAGAGGATTTTAATTAAAAATTTCGTATGACTGTTTTTTGCAATGTGATGTGTTTCATTTTTAAGGCACTTAAAATACAATGTCGCAAAGGTACAGAAGAAAGGGAGTGTACTTGCAAGGGCTATTTCAGCCAATACAGGCAAGGGAATGCTTCAAGGATGCTGAGTAATTGTGGACCATGGAGCAGCCAAAATTTTCAAAGCATCTTCAATGCAAGTTTCCTTTCAAATTATTCAATGGAACAAGTGAAGGAGGTTGTCTCAGGGAGCGACCACACGCTGCTGTGTGAAGACACACTAAATGATCCCATTTACTTAATACAGGTTAGCCCGAACAGGACCAGAGTACCTAGGGAAGAAGAGGATGGGAGCAGTTATTGGAAACCGGGGGGGAGGACACAGCGTTAGAAAGAGAAACAATCAAATGGTGTTGATGGTACACAAATAGGGGAGAAAACGGATGACATATAAATGCCAAGTTGTAGCCAGAGGAGGTCCTCAGAGACTAGTAAGAGCAGTTGAGGCAGCATAAGGAAGAGCTATAGTGGAGTCACTCTTCTCGGATTTCAGCCTTCTAGTAATGACTTAGGCATTAGGTTAGTCTGCAGAGGAAAAGACGACCCTCTGCAAGTGGGATTAGGACTGTTTTTTAAGAGGGAGAGTTGTGGTTGCAGCTGGAAGAGGAAGTGCAACGGTTACTGGCTGCTCATCACATCCTTCCTCCCAGAGGTTTTCATCCTCTTGCATCTGCCAGCTGAGTTGGTCATGTAGATGACCCCACACCTGGCTAAGCAAAAAGGATCTAGGGCGGGTTAATTAGTTTAAATTGCATGTCTTTGGTAACCTGTCTCATGTTGATTGAAAGTAGCTGGAGAATGCTCCTACAGGCTGATCAGTGGGAGGATAACTTCTAGCAGCAGTAGGCTGGAGGAAACAGTAACCTCTTCAGGTGCTGTGCTGCTAAAAACCCCAAGCAACTAAATGGATCAACAGCTGCATGGATGTTTATAGGCAAAGCAAAAGAGATGAGTTACTAGGGCAGGCAGGGGATGTAAAGAACCTTTTGGGGTAGGATGAGACAAGAGTCATTAAAGGAAGAAAACAGAGGTTAAAAGTGGGGAAATCAACCTGTGTTCTATCAGTGTGAGGTTTTGTTGCATCCTCTGCAGGGACAGCTCCTGAGCCTGTGAAAACTGGGATGTTCTTGTGGCTCATTGTAGTCACACATATAAAATATTTTCCTTTTTGAACTTGTTATATTAACATTGTCAATACTAGCATGACAATTGAAAATACTTAAAGACTTGCTTGAAAATGCCATAAGATTTACCTGCTGTCATCATCTGAAAACTCAAATTCCAGATCAACTTCTCAGCATTTGACTGTGATTAGGAGTTACATTGCTGTCTACCTGCTCTTTTTGCTAGTTGTGGGAAGCTGTTTCTCATCCTTCGCCTGTCCTGCAAAGCCACCCTCTGTTCTAAAAAGGCACGTAATGTCATAAGTCACTTATCTAGTCATGACTGCTCAAGAGTTAATTAACTCTCAAATATAATGAGCCAAAAAGGGGAGCCAGCACTGCTTCGCTCCATGTGCACACCTTGGTGGGTTTGAATCATTACAGTGCATCACAGGGGAAATGAGCAAAGAGCTGAATGAACCTTTTCTCTAAAGCTACAAATCTTCTGCAAAGTTTTAATCAATTTCTGTTCTGTGTTTTCTCCTCCAAATACCTTATGCACTAATGGGACCTATTGTATTTATTCAAATTGGACATTTTTACAAGAAAAGCTATTAAGGGGAAGGACTCAAACTCAGTCCAATTTACCGTGTATCCAGAGGCTTAACCAAAACTATTATTACATGAAAGAAGGGAGGAAATTAAGAACAGGGCCTTCAGAATACCAAATGCCAGTACAATTTTTTTTTTCTTCATTTTCTTTCTGTCTAATTAACTCTGTCAGGAATTTGAAAACAATTAGGCACTGAAAAGGAAAACGGGTAAAATAGTCTCACCTGATTCTTTTGTGCATGTTAAATACTTCCATGCTGCATTGCAGGTACCTTCTGGACTGAAAAAAAAAAGTAATTAAAAAATGGCTGACATGAACTGTAGTGGTGATTCTGGAAAATGTTGTCCTCAGTTACTGAAAGGTGTGAAGAGAGCCTCTTAGATAATAACATAGAGGGCTGCAAAGGGTAAGGAATGATCTGCTTTAGATAGTACCACTCTGAAGAATACAGCCTTAAAAAAGAAATACTTGTTTGGGTGATTTTTTCCATGGGTGAAAAATGTTTTTAAGAGACCTAGGATATTCTCTTTTGAAAGATTAAGCAAAAGTAAATTACATTAGGTAGAAATGATAGTATCTTGAGAGCAGATAACCTCTGTGTCAATGGGTTACTAATAACCTGGTTTACTTGGTAGTGCTGTTGTGATTTTCCTCCAGACCCTATGCCATATTTGCAGTCCGTGCCTCATACAATCTCAACATCTGCACCTACTTTGATCATAGCATAAAGATTGTGGACTTAATCTAATTTAGTGAAATTGTAGGGACTTTTGTGTGGATAATGATGAGAGCTGGTAGAAGAAAAGACTGTATGTTATCCAGGAGCCAAAACCATGCAATCTGTTTGAATGCCTCTGTTTTTAAGCTTGATGAAGTAGGTGAAAAATCTCAATTCCAGCAAGATTTTAATTACTTCATGAAAATCTGCCTCTTTGTATGAAGTTCCAGCTGGATATTGAAAAGCAGAGTCACAACTGCAAAGTTCAGAGGCAGTGCGTTTAAATTTGCTTGTAACCCTGTGCTTATTCCTTTACCGCAAGAGCAGCTGAGTATTTCCAACACGACATATATGTCTCTCTTCTAAATAAGGCCCAGTGACCTCTATGACAGAATGCTTCCTATAGCAAGCCTTTTCTGCTACTGTTTTCTGGAGCACTTGTGTGAGGTTCTGGCACATGGCCTTGAGGACAGAAGGAAAATGTCAAATGCAGTAGTGTTTACCTGTCAACAGAACTTCTCTTTTGCTCTACATGTTAACTAAGCATCTTGACACAAATATGACACTTTATTTTTTGCTGCTCACAAGCTGTGTTTTTTTTGCCTTTGGTTGGCAATTTGGAGTATTATTAAGTTTTCTATTTTGGCTGGGTTCAACCTGCTGTTCCCAGGCCACAGCGGGTTGAAGGTTTCCTGTGAAGAATTCTAGGGAAAATACGAAAGACTACAAGTTGCCTCAGCTGGCAACCTAACAAGAGCAAGTGAAATGTGATGGGAAGTCTTACTGCAATGCCACTGTGTGTTGAGTGCAGTCATTTTCATCTCACTGGATGTCTTTTTCTACACACCTGCTTTTCTTGTGTTGGGAAGACTGTAAAACTTTGCTTCTTGGACTCATTTCTGCAAAGTCTTTTTATAATGTTATGGACTGAGAACGTACCCTGAGTAGATGGTGCACTATGAAACAAAACAGAGCGGGATCACCATAAGGGTCACCATGTGGACCCAGTCTCCTTGCTGGGTTCAGTGTAAAGGTACTGACCCATGTAGTTTTTTCTCTTTTATAATGAGTCTTTATTTTGATTTTGCCTCATGGCACGTCAGAGTTATGAATTTTGCTAAGCTCTTAATAAAATTAGGAGGATGGCATTCATTTCATTCTCTGAAGGGTTTTACAGCCTAAATGGGAGAGATAAACAAAGGGAGGGATAGGAGATACAAGTCAAAAGCAGATTGATGGGATGTTGACAACCATGGGAGCTCCACAATTGTTCTCTTTTAATGTTTTGGTTTTCAAGTTTTGTACGTTTTGTGTGTTAGGCTGAGGATTAGAGCAGAAAAGAAGAAATTTGGGGGAGATGAAGGGGAACTGCTCAGTTCTGATACTTTATTATTTGGCTGAGACGTGCTGAGAAAGTCTCTCCAGCTAATTAAATAGCTAATGAGAAGTGTTTATCCTGTGCTTCTACTTCAAAACACATACGATATCAACCATCTGCATATGTTTGACTTGGAAATTTATTTCAGGCTTGTGATTACAGCACTACTGTAATCTTCACAACAACAAGCCATCACTGCTTGGACTTGCTTTTGGTGCAATTCCTTTGACAGTGGAGTCCTGAAAAATCCTCTGCCAAGAATAGATTCACAGTGGTCTACCTAGCAGTAGAACATAGTCTTGGAATAAAACCAAATAAAATCCAAAACCAAACAAAAATGTCCAGCTCAGGGTGTACAAACATGCAGTGTTTAAACACATTACCTCAAAATTATTGTCTACAGCTACACACCCTTCATTAATTCAGAACTAGAACTTCGTAGCAGGACAAAGAGTGGAGATTAATGATCTTATAAGCAAAATCCTTTTAAAAAGAGGATCTTAAGGTAGCATGGTACTTGACAGTAACCAGTTTTCCTTCTGTTTTGGTAGAATCTTTGTTTTGGCTTAGCAAATAAGTATTTAAAACAATATTTCTCCATCTTCTTCACGTCTGACAAATAGAGTGTTAGTACATTAATTACATGAGAGGTTTTAGTTTGCTCAACAGAATAAATGTGACCCTGAGTGAACATTGCTATTTAAATGTCAACAATCTTCATCTAAGTTTGAATAATAAAAGAAAGATACTGACAATTCTTAATTGTCTACTAAGCTGTACATTTTCCTTTATTGTCCAGTAACATTTTTATTGCTGTTTTAGTGATCAGTTTATAACTCTGTGTTAACACAGTCCATCAAACTGAGAGCAGTGCTTTATCGTTGTGAGGTCTTTGCTGACTCAAAAGCAAAGCCTCCTTACAGATTTTCCCACTCTTCTCTCTTCCCTGTATGTTGTTTGGAGGTTGCCCTTTGAAATTTCGACTATACATAGTAGTAGCCCATATGTCTAACAGATCGATCTATGCTTTTTGAAAAATAAGGAGAAATGGTAAAAATAAACAATCAAATGGGCTCAAGAATTAAGAGAGTCTGTCATGAACCCATAGTGCTTCTCAGCTGATGGACTTAGTCATTACTGTCCTTTAACTGTTAAACCATCCGTGCTTTATGGAAAGGAAAATCTTGTCATCTTGAAGTATTTGCACATCCACATAATATGTGAAGGTTCAGAGTATATTGCCGAATTTATGATGTACCTCCAGTATCTGTTTCAAAACTGTCACCAAAAAATCTTTGCTCTTGTGGTTAGTATCCAAATGAAACATACAGTAACATTTATCGCCAAACCATTATTTTCATGGTCTATGACGTTCCAGGTTAAGATGATTTAAGGTTCTTGGAAGAAGGTCTTAATTATTGTGGCTTCTACAGTAATGATATTTATTGCATGAATTCCTAGATTCGATTCCTAAAACATTTTAGAAACTTGCCAAATCAGCTTGGGGTGGGGGGAAGCTTTCTAACTACATCAGTGCCAGCTGAAAGCTATGGCTCAAGGAATAGAGGGGCACCAAGGATCAATTATTGATGCCTGAATTGGATTTTAATTATCTTTGCATCTGAGTGTTGAGTAATTTCTCAGTCCTCTGTACAGATATTTTCATTGGCTGCTAAACAACACTGTTTTCATTTATGAACGGTCACAAAAATTGTTGCAAAGAGGTCACAAGATGTTTCTGCAGCTAATTGAATAAGAAAATATTTTCCTTTCTCAAGGAATATCTGGGAAAAGTATGCCGCAACATTTAGTCTTTAAAAAGTATATGAATATATGTGAATATATACAGTAGTGTGCATTGTGAAAATCTTCCTACATCTCACTTAGCATATGTGATTTGGATGACTTAACTATGTGCATGATGTGATATAGATTGATGCGTGAGCTCCATAAAAAGACGCAAAGGGATAAAGTGGAACTCACAACAGCCAAAAGTCTTCCTGAGTGGTTATGTGTAGAAACACATCCAATAGACTTCATTTTGCTCAGTTTCATCACCGGTATTTTGAAAAAGATCAAGGACAAATAGTGTATGCTAGTGGGGATGAATTTGGGGTATTTTTCTTTAACTTTACTCAGGTGGGTATTTCTCAAGAATAGGGATTGTGTGTGTTCTAACCTGTAAGGAGGAAAATGTGTGTTCTGTAAAATACTCAAAAGTATGAAAATTTCTCTTTTCCTCCCAGTTCTGCATGCTGGATTGCTCTTGCATGTTTTGTACCCCCTTTCTCTAAAGAACCTCCATTTCCATCAATACATTTACTCAGTAAAAGGAGAACCCAGGAGAGTGCACTGCATGATTAACATTTGCCTTTTTTTTCCCCCAGAGTTGAAATGGGTTACTGATGAAGTCCTATCAAGTTATTCCAACTCTGAGGTTCCTTTTCACTTTGTCCCCATACATAGAAAAAGAATTCAGATGCGGGTCTAATAATTTGTGCTGATATTTTTACAATAATCACAGTCCGATTGCAAAGGACCCTGGTTAAAATCTGAAATATAGAAACCTGTCCTGATCCACAAATCAGAACGTAAATAAGTAACCTATTTCTTTTGTCCTGGTAGAAAGCACTCAGCAGCTCCTGCTAAATTATTTGGCAAGTAGGTTGTTGGTTTCCTTGAAAAATACCCACTGCCTCAGGTAAATTAGGAACGAGCTTTTGAACACATGCTAAAGTTCTTCACTGTATTTGCTATTTTAAAATGTTTCCTCAAGAGCTCTCATGACAAAGTGAAATTATTTCAAATATTTTCTCTAGGAACACTTGGTTTATTTTCCCCGGCAGGCAGAGTTCAGGGGTTTACCTTGCATTAAAGTTATAGCATAAAGCATTGATGTGATGCTGTATTTTTGAAAAATAGAGGAGTCATGCCAAGTGTAGGGATGAGGGACAGAAAGCTCCTCAATCAGAATTCATCAACTGGAAAATAAACTCTGTCTGAGCAGCTCTAATGGAGAAACAATCCTTAAAAATGGAAAATAGTCTTTGTTCTTTTATTGCATTTAGTTTACAAGATGAACAAGAACCAACAGAGCAAATAAGAACTCTTAAGCGATTCCATTTGCTCTATATTTATAGTTCTGTAAAAAATACAAATCCCTTTGGGAGGATTTACGTAGCCTCTTGCCATCCCTTGGGCAGCTATAATATGTTACACACTATCTTACCCTTTCTTGGCAAAATTTGCTGTGCCTTAGTCCAACAATAAAACAAAGGGTAAAAGCAAAAAGAGTGATTTCTAGAGAATTTTATTCTGCAATTAATAAAGTCTTATTCTTTTAAAAAGCCTCCAAAATTTAGAACTCCCACTCTGAAATCAGAACTAAATCTCATGTTAGATATTAATTTCCACTGAAGTTAGGTTTTATTGTTTCTGGGGATTACAGATCCATATTTTCCATTTTTTCAACAAACTTACTTATGGATTCAACTTCTTTATTCTTTCTGCCAATGACATAACTGCAGGAATTCCACTGTTTTGAGACTTTTTAATTGGCAACACCTGATGCATGGTATAAAATCCTGGCAAAATGGTAAACCTCCTTTGACTTACTGAGCAGGGTCTGAGTTTTGAGGTGCTAGGTCTGGCCATGCTCTCTTGATGAAATAACTTCACAGGTGCTGTGTGGGATGACTGCCCACCCTGTTTTAAGGAGGCTGGAAAAATCTGATAATGATGTTTAGCCCCAAACAAAGCAAAGGTGGTGCAAAAAAGACATGGATAGGGGATGAGGCTGACCTCTCTCTTTCAGGCCCTGACATTTGTTCAGATGTGTAGCCTTGAGGAGTTCATGAGGCCCTTTCTGCTGTAGCTTGAATGTGTTGGAAACAGCATTATTTCTTTACCATTGTTCACAGTCGAAACTGGCCAGGAGACTGGTGGTTTCTCTTAGGTGTGGATCTCGTTACTGTAATCCATATGTATGATACCTTAAGACAAGATAACTCCATGTAGAACATAACCATAAACCTCTCCAAATATGAGCTGGTAGTGGTACAGTTTATGAGCACCATATGTGAATGGTGCTCTGTGATATGTGTCATCTGCCTGGGGTTTGAGTGCTGTTTGATTTGGTGCTTTGTATTGATTTAAAATCCATTGCTTTTGAAATATCACTGTTTCTGAGGCTGTAAAGCTGCAAAGAAGTTTGTGTCAAAAGTTTTACTCCTCTCAGGATCATGGTGTTTGTACTGTTGTAGATTAAATACTCTGGCTCATTGAAAACACTCTTGCTCCTTCTGCGAGGAAGAATTAGTCTGAATTTGACAAACCAGTGAGCATGTTACATTTAGGAAATTGTTGCATCCCAGTCACAGAATAGGTTCCTTGAATTGCCACTGATTTGTCACATTGTTATAGGCATAAAGAACATACCTTATATGCAAAGCCAAGAGTTTACCATTAGTATGATTGAAATATTAGCTTTCTAATTAAAGGATTATTATAATTATAGTTACAACAATACTGACACATACTTCAAAATAAATACGACTAAAATGATGCATACATGTATTTTCTATTATGTAGCCCTTTCTCTAAGGTTTTACTTCCACTTCCACTGGCACTCTGGGTCTGAAGGGTCAGTATTTGCCCTCTGGGTGGAAGGTGAAGTTTCTGGTGAGTTGTGTGCAGCCTGAGTATTCGGAGTCCATCCTTGGGAGAAGCTTTACCTCCTCACTTCAGGATCTGTTTGCGGGCATTTCTGTGTTTGCTAACGTGGTCTGCAGAAATCTCATTCTTCAGTGGTCTGTAATTCCACATTAAATTTGAATTTACTATATACGGTGGTTTTGCTGTTTGTTTGAGACTTGTTCTTTGCCCTCTTGGTTACCCCTACAGCTGGTTTTATCTGGTTTCCAAGGACTCATCCCTCTCCTGGCCAGTCACTGACCACTGGTTGCCAGCAGCTTATAGCCTTGGGACCTCATTCTGTGTCTATACTGACAAGGCCACGCTGCTGTCCTGTGGCATCCGTGTTGCTTTTTGGTTTAGGATCCCAAGCAGTACCTGTTATTGCTGTCTACTACCTAATAGTAAGCCTTGTACTGTGCTGTTGTACAAAGGTAAGCTACAGACTAAAGGCAAAGTAGGTAATAGTCACCTAATGGTTCTTAGGTAATTGCTCTTAAAACTAAACAAGCTCAAACACAGCTCCAGGCAGGCCCACAGGGACATATCCGCAGGTAGCATAGTGCAAAACTAAGAGTAACAATACACCTGTTCCAAGCAATGGTAACACCATATTTACTGGGCAACAGGGCTACAACAGAGTTAAGAAATGACAGAAGCCGTGATGTTTGGGATTGCTGAGACGGAAAGCTGGGTCAGGTGAGGAAGGAGAAATATGGGGCTGATTCAACACGTGAGGGGTGACCACGGCATGAGGAAAGAAATAAGGCATCGACTTCAGTTTGCTTTTGTATACCTTCAGATGTGAAAGTGTAAAGGTGTAAGCAAGAATTGTCTTAGTGTAGAAGCTTTTCTGGTATGACCTCTGCTTTAGAAAACAGGGGTTTTGATGTGTCTCAGTTACAGGACTGTGGGTTAGTGAGATATGGACCAAATACTGAATAACAGCTGGTTCCAGAATTTTTTAAATACTGCCTTCAGCATGGCTTGTCACCAGCCAGTGCTTCTTGGAGAGCCTCCCCTTTGTGTTTTCTGTAGGAGACAATAGCAGGTCTGTGATCTGCTGAGACTTCATCCCATCTAGGCAAGGAAAATGATCCCCACGGGTCCTGTCCCATCAATTACACCAGAAAGCATGTTTTGCTTAAGAGAACTACTTTAACCAAAGCAATCACCAAGGGCTTGAGACTTTTAAAAGTACTGTAGGTCTTTTTGACCTCTGAGTACTATTGCTCTTCACCTATTTTTTAAATTTTATTATATTTTGAACATAATACCAATTCCACTGAAAATTTGGTTAATATTTGTAGGAAATAGAAATATTTTCCTTGAGGTAGCTTGTCCACCGTCTCTCTCAGGTGAAAAAATCTGAAAACCCGCTCACCATATTGGGTAGGGAAATCTCTTCAGGAGTGTTGCCACTGGTTTAATCAGTCCTGGTTTCCAGAACAGCTTCAGCCAGAATGTGGTTAGCCTGAAGTTCTTTCTATTGCAATAGGGTTTTCTATTGCAATAGAAATTGGTAGTTTAAAGAGCAGCTTGGTATTTAGGAGACCAGGCTAAAACTCCCTGTTCTACCACAGTCTTCCAAAGTGCCTCAGTTCCCTATCTGTAATATATGAGAAACTGTACTTTTTTACAACAAATTTTTTGTAGGGAAACAAGAAAATTATTAAATATTCTGAAAATTGTGGTGGAAAAGAAACCATAAAACATATTTGATTGGAATAGCTTTCTATTTTTTAATTAAAAACAAAACAAAACAAAAAACAACAAAAACCACCAAACAAAACAAAATATCATCAACAACAAAACAAACAAACCAACCCACCAAAAAAACCCGGAAGAAAACAACAGCTTCTGATGAAATTAGTAGAGATGCTTCTTTCTCTTGGTGTTTCCTTTTTCCCCCCTCCCTCTCAAAGAGTCATTACGTCAATAGAGTTATGGCCAAACTTGGACCCACTATGGAGAAACTAATGGATGGTGGAGTTGAACATTTTTTTAGAAAACCAGGACCTGGAATTCATCATCACTAAATTATAACCCTTTCAAGAAATACTTTGAGAAACATGGGAACTGATGAGGCTGTTCTTTAATGAAGAAAATCAAAGATGATGAGTTCTATAGGCAGTATTGAGCTAGTTGTCAGTAATTAGCTTCAGATGAGATAGTTGTCTTTAATGTTTCTTGACTATTCTTGGATGAGTTGGAACATACGATGAAAGTGTAATTACAGCCTTTGATATTTTGTTGGATGTGCCAGTGCTTCCTGGAAATAGTCCAACAGGTTGTTTGACCAAGTGGTTTATGGAGTAGCCAGTTGCCTACACAAATAAAGGAAGAAAGGGAAAACTGTTTAATTGTTCGTGCAGTAAATGGTGTCCTCACATACATTTTATGATGTGGTATTTAAATGCATCTAAGGAAAAGTCAATCTAATGAAAGAACAAATGCTTTTTGTCTTTTATGTGGATTGTCTTACTTGTATGCTTATTTTCTTTTGAAAGTTCAGGCTTTTTAATGCTAATTATTAAAACAATAAGTTCAGTGTGTCTGGAGTGGGGAAAATGAACGCTTTAAAGAACACAGTATGTGAAAGTGGATTCTGATAGGATGTATGTTGGTTTTGTGCTGGTGTAAGGACTGCCACCCTGGGATTTACATCAGTATATTGCAAATGTGAATCAAGGCTCTAGTGTTTTAAAAAGAATCATATATAATTTCAATCAATGATTACAGTTTAGTGAAACTTCAAGCAGTTTTAAAACAAGGTCTTGAACTTAGAGTCACTTATAATTTTGCATTTCTCTGCGAGATTCACATTTAATGAGACTTCAAATAGGATATCAATTGGAAAGTGTGGACTAGGTCTAATAAGTTGTAGAAAGAGAAAAAAATATTTCAGAAACTGGGAAAGATAGTAGCAGATGTAAAACACAAATATCTGCTGTGATTGGGTGGAAAGGATCACGGAGTATCGTCCCAGTTTCTCTTCTACGGAAGATCTATGAAGGCACAGAAGAGATAAGAAATGTCTCCCCTGGGTAAGCTACCTCAGAACAGCATAAAAATATTTGGGATGTAGATATCCCCACCAAAACATTAAGTTGGCAGCCATCACCTCATTATGAAGGGCAACCTCAGCTCTTCAAGTGTCAGTAGATGGACATCTGGAGAAAAAAAACCCAAAACTTGGTTATATTTAAGGTACAGTAAGTGGGAACTGTGAACCCACCTGATGCCAACATGTTTGAAACGGCATTCTGGAGACCTTTACCCATGATATGTTTTCCTTATGCTTTGCTGAATATCTGTGGAGGAGATGGAGTGAAGATTGTCTGATGCAGGCTATTTTGGGGCTTTAACTGGTACACTTCTTGTAATACCCAGCACATACTGACAAGTATGCCTTGCACATTGAGCTATCCTTGCCTTCTCTGGTGGCCACACCTTACGCATCTTCTCACTTGTACAGAAAGAATAGTCAAATGCTGAAGCAACGTGTTTATAACCTGGGTCACGTAATGAAAATTTCTGCTCCTTGCTGCAATAAGCAGCTTAATCTTTGTGATAAATCCCTTGTCAATAGAATTAGTGTCGCTGTTTTGAATTATGCCTGTTTAAAACAGTTCTCCCCTAATACTTGAAGTCTAGGTCAATAAGTTCTGGAGGTTTATTTTTACAACATAAAATTTAGACAATTTGTCTTTGTCAATTTGAACACAATTGAGTGACCTCATGGGAATCAATCATAAGCCTTAATTTCATCTGTGATTAACTAAATTTTCTTTTCATAGTACCTTTTGATAATTGACACGCCTGAGCTATTTGGAACAGCAGATCCCTTCCCACAGCAATTCCCACTTCCATCTTACAATTCAGGGGGAGAGTGCAGCACCACGCATTCCTCACTTTATATTTGCAGGTGGCAGTTCGTAGCTTCAAGAGTATGGATGAGTATCTGGGGTCAACAGCCCATGGTTACATTTTCCATTCTAAAAGGTCAGAAATTTTCCAGGTCTGTTTGGTAAGAGAATTTACCTAGGGTGTGGATCTGTGGTAATGATTACTATTCTAATATTTTTAAAAGGATTTTTCTTGCATTTCAAAAACTACATCATGCCACTTTCATTGGGCAACATCTTGTTTCTTGCAGTAATTGCCCAGGCATGGGGGGAAAGAAAGAGGGAGAAGGGTTAATACCTGGAAATCTTAGCAGAAACTGGAATTTCCTGTGGACTTAAGCTCAGCACGCCTTCTCTTCCTTCCCTTCTGTACTCTACCTCTTCTTTTTCAGATAAGTTTTGAATACAGTATTTTGGAAAGTCTGTGCCCAGTATGTGCATAGCTCTGGAATGAATTATCTTTGGGTTTACGTTCCTTAGATATTTCAAGTTGTCATTTTCTCAAACGGACCCCAAATCTGAAACTTTTTGTCTGTGGGTAACGATAACAAATATAAAAGCATTCAGGTAAGATGCAGAGGGAAGAATTAGGAAGAACAATCTACAACTCAGTTTTATCTGTAGAGGCTGAATCAGTGAAACACGTCAAATGTCACTTACATAGGGAGAAGTTTGTAAAGTTCTAAAAAAACCTCTGAGATGCCATTTTCAAGCATTGCACTTCCATTGACATGGGGAGTGAAGTGAGAAATGAAAATGAAATTAATAGTTGTAACATTTTTTGTAAATATTTCAGCTAATGAAAATAGGAAAGTGTTCTATATGTTTTGCTAATTATGCTCATTGGATCTTTTGTTAAATAACATCATGTAATCATGGATAAATGTGTACTATTATATTTTTGTTTGCTCATAACTTTACTTTTCCTGTACACATGAAACAAGTTGTTTGAGCACGCAAGTTTGCTGATGAAAGAAAGACCTCTAAACTCAAATTAGTGATGAAATCAAACAGACAAAGCAATTTAAAAGACAAGACCTTACAGTATGTATAATAGTTTAATTCATAGCAAAAATAAATTCTCACAGTAGGTGCAGTCACCAACATAACATTTGTCTTTGTATGGGACTGGGAGGTCTAATAAATGACTAACTGTTTTTTCTTAGCCATGTATATGGTGGTGTCTGTGCTGGATGCCTTTCATTTTTCTTCCTTCTTGGACTGGAAGATGACAAATAATGCACCCTCTTGTATGAATTTCTATTTCTGTGTATTTGGCACAATACAGGAATCCTAGAAATGAGTGATCATTTTTCACACATCTGGAACATGTCTAAATTATCACCAATAATGTCCCCACTACCAATGGCCCAACAAGACAGTAAGGCACTGTGTCAAATTTGGTCTAATTCCTTCTGCCGTTAAATGAACAACCACCAAAAAACTGAAGGAGTGACTGTTCCTAAAGTCATATTTAAAAACAAAGCAACCAATTTGGAATAATGGCTAGATTTTAGCTATAAGTTGGCTTGATTTTAAATTGGTTTCAAGAGAGCCTTATCCCCTCTGCTCAAGCCCATACATAACAGATTACGTATTCTGTAATAACAGCAGCGTTTATACCCTAGTGTTGTTTTGCTAAAATGTGTCTGAGATCTCATGGCTGTGCTTAGTTGAAGTCATTCAGGCCATGGACTTGCTTAGAGTCAAAAAGTATTCCCATCTCCAGAAGCACAGAACCATGCCTAGTGTTCCTCCTACCCTGCGAGCAGGTGGCCAGCACATTGGTGCAAAATGTCCAGCCACGCTGCTGTCTTCAATTAGGATCTGCTCAAAAATGACTCATCTGTTACTATGAGGCTCTTGTCAACCTGGCTGCTTTCAACCCGTAAGCGTTAATGTGTATTTACCGCAGTGCGGTTGTCCGTCATTCACACCGACACCCTCATGGCAAGGATTTGCCCCATAGGGTTAGCAGTGGTGCTGTGGGGATGGGACTGCCTCATCCAACCTGGAAAACTGAGGGCCACAGTTTTGTTTTGTGCATCTGTTCCTTTTATTTTCCGTGGACTGAGTAACAGTTTACCACCCAAAGAGATGAAGGGGTATATCCCATGCCTGTTGTGTTTGGATACCAGCACAAAGATGAGATGGTCTGTGGTGAAGTCTTGTGGTTTAGGAAATTGTACTGCCTATTTTATTTTTCCAGCAGGGTAAATCAAAGAAATAAATAGAAAATAAGTTATTATTTTTTAAAAAAATTTATTTTCCGTAACCAAGGTCATACTTGGAGTAATTAATGAGCATTCTGTAATACTATGCCCTCCACCCCCTGTGAGGTTTGCTGCTCTGTCTCATTTTTAAGGAGCAGAGAAATAGGGGCTGGTTGATTTTGTGGACTTAAACCCATTCTCTGGAAGCCTTTTTACTACTGCTAGCACCCCCTCTTTCTGGTGTAGATTCATCACAGCTGTTTGTGGCACAGCATCAGCCGCTGCTCAGCCCCTGCGGTTGAAAGCATGCCCTTCTGCAGCCCAAAGGCAAATTAGTCCATCAACTTAATTCTTATGGGATTGTGGCTCTTGATTACTGGGCTCCTGCCACAGAGGTGATTTAATATCTTTTGAGTCTATGTGGACCAGGGTTGATGGAAGGTCATATCCCAACTCAGTGAGAAACATGTTTTTTTTTTTCTTTCTCCCCCCAGTTTTAGGCTCTGGTGACACTGATGCAATCCTCACCTTTTATTTTCCCTTCCTGTTCCCCACTTCTGGCTCTTGTAGCTTTGTCTAGACTACAGATATGGATGGTGTGGGAATAATGGGCAAGCGTGCATGTGCATGCATGCACACATTTTGTGTCCTATAAACTTTGTATTACCTATGTGAAGTACTCTTGCCTGAATGAATAGCGTTAAATCAAAACAGGCTGTGAGAGGGGAACAACAGGAAATGAAAGAATGGCTGAGATAAGGTATTCAGCTGCATCAACTCGTTTAATAAAAATGTCGCTGGTACCTCTCTCCATATATGCTTTGCCTTGCCTCTATCCGTAGCTCATCACAACTAGGAAAATGTGGTGACTACAAAGCACATTGGGAGGTGGATTCAGGGGGAGAGGGTTGTACAGCAAAGGAAATGTTACCTAAGCAATTCTTTCAACGTGCTGAACCCCTCAGAAACACCACGGCCCGTAGCTGCCTGCTGTACCTTTATGCTCAAGCACCATTTTTACTTCAGCACAAGTGCTCATTGTGGCTTTGCAGTGAGAGGGACTCACCACAGACAACGTGAAATGGCCTGTGGGCCACCACCGTGTGCTCTGTGCTGCTGCCGCTGAGAGCGCAGGGTTGGCCGGTTGGTGCAACGGGGTTATTCATCTGCTGAAAGCAACCAGCAGTGTTTCTGCTGGCTTCGAGGGCTTGTCCATAGCCCTGGTTTCATTTCTATGACACCTTTCCTTTACTGACTGCATGAGAAATAGCATTCAGATCATTTTGATCTTGCTAGATCACGTGTACACATGCACACACAGACAATATTGTCTTCTCATTTTCATCTTCCATAGTATCTGCCATGATTATGCTCCTGTAGGTCTAGGTCTCTCAGAGATATAGAAAGTGAGATAATCTAGTGACTCCCAATTAAACAGACAAGCTATTTTCAAACCCAGGATTTTTAGTGGTTTATACTTAGGTTAGGGCATGTGCTTCAAGTATAATTTCACAGGAACGTGAAACTTTCATAAGCCTCTGCACTTCTACTGCAAAGTTAAAATGCATTTCTTCAGCTGGTTTTGTCTTCTGCATTGTGTGCAAGGGTGGGAAAAACCAAATCCTGCTAACACAAAACATACCCTACACACTCACTTGTTCCCCTGGCAGCAGAATGAGAGAATGAACAGCATATGACTGGTATTAGTCACACTGATTACTGTGTCCTACTGGAAGGTATACTGCTCTGAAGAGGCCATTACAGGGAATTACACCCACATGGAGCAGGGCTGCACACCCCAAAATATGAGGAATTTTGCCAAGTCTAAGAGAAAGAGTAGTAGAACCAAACTAGTAAGAGCAGAGTATTTAGGACTGATGCTTGTAAGTTTTACTAGGTGCTTATGCTGGGCTTCCATTAGTTGCCTTCTCCATTTCTTCTGTTCTCCTTTCAGTAGAGCATCTCTCTACGGCCACTTCTTATTCTTTTCTAGAGTTTGCCGCTCTCTTTGGATCTACTTTATCCCAGTGTAAATTATTATTGTTTAACTGCTCTCTCTGACTTTCTGCAGAGTGCTATTTTCTGTCTAGAGCCATTTTTACTCTGTTAGTAGAATGCCTTGCACAGTGGGGTCCTCTCTAGTGGTGGGGCTCCAGGGCTCAGTGGTAATGAAAATAATAACGGCATGATACTTCATCATCATTTGCTTTTATGTTGTTGTCAGTAACAGGGCAGTGTACTGAGCAAAAAAAGTAGACCAATTGCCATGTTTTGATGCTTCGAGCCTGGTTTGTAACAATTATCTGGCAAAAGAGCTTTATTAATGCAGGTTATGTGGAAACCACTTGGCTGACAATATTATCAGACCCAAAGAAGCCAACCTAATGGTACCCAGATGCTCCACAAAATCATTGGGCGAGCTGAGTATGATTATACAATAATTTCTTCCATCTTAACTAGCCTGTGACTGAATATACTCTTTGGTGATCTTCCTTGTGGCACAGCTACGTACAAATTCCTGGAGGCTGAAAAGATTTTTCCCTTGGTGTAGGAATAAGTCGCGCACAAGCGGGGCATTATTGTGCTGTAGGTGAGTCTGCCAGGCTGGATTCTTTGCTGTGGTCTGGTTGACTTGCCACAGCTCAGTGTTGTGAAACCAACTCTTCACATGGTTGTAGCCAGGTGACCTGAGAGAGGTTTATGGCTGCCTTGTGCTCCCAAAGTGCTGTAAATCAGGCACGGTGAACTAATATAGTAGTGAATCTAACACAACACTTAAAAAGTGACCACAAAAGCCATTTTGTCATGCTGTGGGGTTTGAGGTGGTTTTATTTTTTTGTGAAACGTAGCCATGTTGATGTTTGTTCTCATCTGACAGCTTTTAGTATAATTACCACCTATAGTAGTGTAAGCTTGGTATTCTTAGCCAGTTAAATCAAAAACCTGAACTCAGTTCTGAGCAGGTGGAACAACAGGTGAATTGATTTTAATTACAGGGCTTTTCAGTTTCATTTAGGTTTCAACACTCAGACATAATTTACTGTCCTTTAGGTCGCATTTAGATTTTTAAGCAACTAATCTAGAATAGTTGATTAGTCAGAGATCTAAATTTAATCGAAGTTTACTTCTAATATTTAAAAATCTCTTAATCTCTGTGGCACTGCAATCTGGAGGGGTATTTTATTTTAGAGTTCATTGTATCGTCTGGGTTAAAACAAACTTTGTTTTAGGTAACTATGAAAGTATATGAACATGTGAGTGACTTAAAAGTGTGCATTAGTTAGTCATGTCTTTCCATCACTCTGCGCTGGTATCCACCAAAGATTTCATTTAGAAATTGGTATCTTGGGGTCTCCATTGACTCACTAAATCTTTGTTTTCATGAGTACTTCAACTGTCAGTGGTTACATGGAACTGTTTACTTATTTATTTGAGTAAAGGCACAAAAAATAGTTGGTTGTAATTGTTATTCTGTTTTGAAAATGAGGAAAAAACAATCACAGTTTGGTCAGACGCCATATAAAAAACTAGTATATACTGTTGAATTTCTTCTGCATCCCTTTGGGCATCTGAACCTGCTACTAAATGAGTAGAGTATCGTATGAGAAAAGACTGCAAAATGAGATTCCATGTATTAAGGCTAGATAGATATAGTAAGAATAAAACACAGGGAACATAAAAATAAATGGGAGGGGCAGGATGTTATGTTCCAAAAAGGGAAAAAAAGCTTGCATTTCCATAGGGCTTGACAGGATAACCTTTCCTGAGCCTAAAAAGTAAAACGATAAAAAAGCAATGAAAATATAGCCGTTTTGTGGGTTTATCTCTAGCTGTGCTGGTTGGATGTGGAACGGACTGACAGAACATGAGGAGATCCCTGAAGGTGCACAGTTTTCTTCCCAGCAGGATCTTTACCGCTTTCTTACCTGGACTATGATTACGTAGTCTTTTTGTTGTTTTATTTTTTATTTCACAACAAGGATGGTGAGACACTGGAATAGGTTGCCCAGAGAAGTTGTAGATGCCCCATAATTAGACATGTTCAAGATCAGATTGGAGCGGTCTTTGAGCAATCTAATGTATTGAAAGATGTCCCTACCCATGGGACATTTGCTGGCTTCGTAAAGATGAGGACACAGTCACATACCACGTAGAAGGTAGCAAGTTCTTCAGAAACTTGCATCTTTTCCATGTCTGTGTTTTTTTTTGGCAAGCTGTTCTTAACATTCAGTAGCCTGCAGGTGATGTGAGTAGATGAGGTTCCCGTTATGCCCATGAAGGATGTGGGCTCGCTGGTTTGCCGGGTGAGGCTGAGTTACCAGCCCTGCGCTGGCCTGGGGCAACTAAAGGAAAAATGTTCACATAGGAGTGGGATGAATATAAACTGGGAAAAGATTGTTTGCACCTATTTGTACCTATGCCAACAGGGTCCTGAAAAGCTTTTCTGCCCTGCTAGTGTTAATCTCTCTGACTACTTGCAGAGGAAAATCAATATTTTTATTTTTTAAATCAGCTGGAGAAATCACCCTGTTTTTTGACATCCTCACCCTGTGTTCTCTTATTTGTTCTGGTAGCTCTGTTCTGGTTTAAATAAATGTTTTATGAGCTCGCCTGACAGTAATTGTATGCAGTCTTCCAAAAGAGGCCTTGTTAGTGTTTTGTACCCAGACACAAATGTTTGTGTCTGCTGGAAATTCCTCAAGGTACATCCAGAGTTAGATGGCATAAACTCATGAGATTCACCCATGCAAAATGTAGCCAGATCATTCTGCCCTCTGCCATTTCAATCTGTGCAGCTATCACAGTAGAAATCTAGTTACCCTGTTCCTGATTTTCTGCTTTTTTGCCTTTTTTTTAATCTTGTCTATCCTACACCTATGCTGCTAGAAGGCTCACTAGTCAATTATTCCTATTTGTGAAAATGTCACTATATGAAAACAATCGACTCCAAGACTGAACTCTTGGGGAGTTGTACTAGGAACTTCCTTTTGGCCTCGTAGTTTCAATACTTTACAATTAGTAGTCATGTCTACTATCTCTTTACAGTGCCAATCTCCACTTTTACCAGCTGAATTAATAACTTCCCATATGGCAACATATCAAATGCTTCAGTGGAGTCCAGTGGATTAGATTTTCTGTGTCTCTTTTGTCTAGAGAATGAATTACCTTATCAGATAAGATAAAGTGCACTAGCTGTCTGAAATGTTTATGAGCTTGGCTGAGAAGCCACAGGGATGGTGCTACCACCTGTGGGATTAAGACTTCTTACTGCTTTTTGGATAAGAACTGTCTTCAAGGAAAATACTTTACATTTTTGTTATTGCTATTGCCTAAACATTACCTGTAATCTGCTTTTATTATATTGTCATTTTTTTTACCCTTACTAACATTGGTTAACCACTTGAGTTCATTTTCATGGAGTTTTATGTACTCCATGTTAAAACTGGATGTCCAGTGGCAGTATGATAGTAACTGCTGCACAAGTGGAGGAAAAATATGCAAAATGTTTAGGAGAGTTTCTCTTAGTTTACTATGCGATAGAAAATAGTCGTTATTATTATTACTTAGACTATAAAATAACTACTAAATACTACTTGACTCCATTCTTCTGGTTTAGTTTCTCTGACACCGTTTCTAAAAAGATCTGCATTGTAACTTTTGTATCATCTGGTCTAGTCATCATACCCTACTATTTACACTGAAGTGTTTATCAAGGGGCACAGTAGTTATTTGTCCTAAGGCTGCACAGTCTTGGCTCTCAGTCCTTTAACAGGCAATATCAATCTGGTAGGTCTCAGTAACAGAGACAAACTTCTATGCAAAAAAGAGAAGAAATTATTTCCACTGTATATCTGGGATTCTTTAGTAGTTGTTTGCAATTATCAGCTTGGCAGTAACCAAGGATCATACTGCTTATTCTTTGAAAAACAAGTGTTTATTCATAAAGGTCTGAACAGAGTTGCATCAGTGTAATGTGTGCAAACAATGGAAATACTGCAAGTATACTGAGCCTTCCTTCCAGGGATTGATAAAACAGTAACAACCAAAAAATCCCACAAAACATCCTATCACACTTCAGTGAACAAAACAAGAATTCCTTTGAATAAGTGACCATCAGGTAAATTACCTATTATACCAATAAAACCACAAATTGAAGTGACCTCTGTCACCAGGATTTTTCTGAAGAAGAATTGAGCCAGTTGTTATATTGGTGCAAATTAGTCTGGAGAAATTAGATTTCAGTGATAATCTGTAATTTTTTCATCCAGGACGAAGTGGTATAGTGTTGTCCAAGCTGCGAAATCATTTTTCAAAAGATTGTTACATTCTCCAACAACTTTCCAATTTTATTTTTTTTAAGATCCAAATTTTCATGGGAAAACACTAATGGTTTGTGCAGAGAACTAAAACTGGATGCAATAGAATTCTTCTTGCAAATACAGTACTTACCTCTCCATGTGCATCAGCTTCAACAATGGGAGCATTGAAAGCTCCTTGTACAAGTGTTAAGTGTGAAAACCTACTTGGCTTTTGCACAGGGTTCCCCCTACATCCACCTCCTGAGATTCAGAAGCTGACAGCTGGTTTGGTTCCTTGACGGAGTATTTGGTTGAGATACAATCAGTAAAGAATATCATTCTTTATCATTTATTCCTAGTGGTAGTTTGCTGAATACAAAAGCACATGCAGTTGTCCGTATGACTGAATGCTAAAATAGTTAAATATTGAACCGCAGAGAATCATTAAACATGAGCAGATGTAATACCTAGAGGTAGACCTGCATATTTGAGGCTGGAAGGTATCTCCTTGTGTGGATGTAGACGTATGTTTGTTGCGGGGAGGCAAGTTGTACTTCTCTGGACAGGCTCCTTACCAGATGTTTCTTACTACATCAGATGATTGAGGAACCAAAGTACATCTGGCTATTAAAATATTTTTATATGGTTACATGATTTATTCGGAAAACATGGTTGAAACTAGTAAGATTACAGCCATGTGAATAGCTCTTACCAGTACCTGGATAGAGATAGTATGCTTTGGAACTTAAATTAGACAACAGTGCTGTTCTGTGCTTACTTACGAGTCATGTTTGTTTATTTTTAAGTTTATTACATTCAGGCAGCCTTCTACGTACTTATGCTATTTTGGTATTTTTGCTGGGAGTCAAGAGACTTAAATAAACCCAGAGTCTCTATGGATTATAGTTATGTACTGTTTTATACATGCTGGAAAGCCATAACCCTTCAGGCTGAGATAACTGCATAATAAACATATATTTTATGAAATAATACCTTTAACACATGTTGCTTAAAAAAAAAAGAAGAGGAGGAAGGGGAAGACAGTTCATCTCTGTCTGCCACAACAGGCTTCTCTCAAGAATAAATGGAGAAGAGTTCCAGTTGTTGTCCTGGTTTTGGAAAAGAGATGGTTTTACTTGAGGCTTCCATAAGGTAGCAAGGAGCACTTTTGAGTATGTTTGTCGAGCCCAATGACACTGTGAGATCCAAATTCAATCAAGCTGTCACTCAGAGGGGAAAGAGGAGGTGTCATTGGGAACACAGAAAGGATGCTTTGCATTTAAGACTTCGCATTTTACCTGTCAGTGATTCCCACTGATGAAGCGTCAGGTATTACTGGATTTTTTGTTTGCAAGGATGTAATGTAATTCAGTATTCTGGTACAATTAGTGGGCAAGTATTTGATCAATAGATAATGCTCATTAACAGAGTGGCTCAGTGTTCCGTTTACTCTGAAATACTCACTGCTTCAGGTGCCAGCTCTGGACTTGCAGATGTTCAACTTCCTCAGCTTTGCTCACTCTGTTTGAAAGGAAAATGCCATGTTCTCATCACCCCCTCTGCGCAATTTTGAATATTGTTCCCTTTCTGATATCCCTATATTATCAACAAAATAGCCTATAGTAATTGTGTATGGCATATCACAGCTTGCGTGGCCTCATGTATAACAGCATTGTTGCAGCTGCAAGGGTGTTATTTTGCCTGTCTCCAGTAAATAATTAAATGAAAATGTTGACTTTTATGTTATTGGTTATCTTAGCTAAAATTCATCAAAATAAGTTGCTGAAGTTTGTTTTTCAGAGCTTAGTTTCTCCTGCAGATTCAGGTAAATCCCAGTGGGGCTGATCAAATCGACATTTTCCTTTAAAGTGCTTGATTATAAACATAATGGCCTGCAACAACTCCTTTTCTGGATGCTGGCTTAAATATCGAAGGAAAAAACTCACTTCTTTTTTGACTTTATTCGCTTTTGATATTATATTTAGCCTTTGGCATTAATATTTGCTTGTATTTCTTTCCTCCTTTCATCTTGATATGGTTTTAAGAAATTCTAAGTTTTGAAGCAGATTTCCTGTCCCGCAGATTAAATTCTACTGAGTAACTTAAGAGGTAATCTTTTCCTGAAAGAAAGGTGAAATTTTACTCTTCTGAATCAAAATTTCCTTTAGCTCATATAACATGGCCTCCAACACAGTCAATCTAGAACTATAGAAAGTAATTCAATCTGTCCAAAAAAAATGAAGTTTGTCATTTTATTGCCAAAAGAGAAAATAAAATAACAAAGCTGAGAATATTTCATGTTTTGACTAATAGATTTTTCTGAAATAATGCCCAATTCGCAAGTAGAAAAAAGTACTTTGGCTGTTTCATGCTCTCTTCTCCTTTACGGATTTGGTTTCTTGGTCATACTACAAAATTCATGATAAATCAGGGCCACTCTTGTTGGTGAGAGGAACAGATGTATCATGAGCGACGCGGCCCAGCCTGGAGAGGAGTGTGGTTGGTACCTTCCACGAGGCACAGTAACATATATATGAACACATTTAGATTTGCTTCTTGCTTTTCATTTGTTATGTGTTCTAGTGACCTATCAGTATCTTCCCTGGAAAGATGATGGTTTTTACAGAACTGTGTCCATTACTTGGAAAAACAAACTTCTGTCAGTGAGACTTTTAAGGCTGAATGAATGTTTTTCCATAAGAAATGTTGGTCTTTTGGAGTCAGTTTACCAAAGTAGATAGCTGCATTTTATGCAGACTGGAGCTTCTGTATACAGGTAGTCCCAATGAAGGCATAAGGATAACATATATTCACACAGATCCACCTTGATCTATAGCTCGCACAGCCCTCTCCAACTAAAAGAACATTACATTTGATGTAGGATTTTCTTAGTTTTAGTGAATGTTAGACTTACATTATTTATTTTCTTAAGTGACTTTTTATGGTCTTATTATTTTGTTTGGTTTATCTAGATATATAATTTTTCTGTTAGTTTGGGTTAGCAATTAAGATGCATGTTTAACAAAACCAGAATTTGAGATGCATACAAAAACCTGTGGCCAGATGGCATGGACACATCCAGAATTGTACACATCACCATTGCATCTCTGTGGCTTTTTGGCAAAGTGATTTCAGAGTGGGAAACACTTTAGGCTGAAATCTAGGCTTTATAATCTGTGTGTTTTTTCTAAAAATGCACTTTGATGGGTCTAAAGAAAATAGACACCACAACCTGTTAGTTTCTACTTGTTTCTTTATACTGTCCTTTTTCTCTTTAAGCATTTTTTACTGAAATTTTGTTTACCTCAGTGTTCTAATGTCATCTTGATTCCTGGCATAGCAGCTCTATATGATCACACTCTAGACCTGCATGCATGAGCATAACCAAAACCCCTATTTTCCCAGGCTGTCATTACTATGGAATTGTACATACTCATTCCATTCCCATTTACCATGGGCATCTTGCACTTGACGTTGTTTTTTCAGTTTTGTTTTGTTTTTCTTATTTCTTAATGGTGTAGCAATGTTACCAGTTTTGGTTCCTTTTATGGGAAGGGAAAGGAAGGACTAGCTGGACCTATACAAACATCTGTGCAGGAAAGCAGCAAAAAAGTTGCTCTTCTAAATTGTATAGCTATGTATATCCCAACTCTCCTGATGTATGCATGTATTTATGCATACATACTGAACATTTGGCCTTTTTTTTTTTTGCACAGGAGGAAACATTTGCTGCCAGTGCCACCACTGTATCTTACAAAGTTATTTCAGCTCCACCGGTGAAGAGCAACTTGTTGCCAGTGTAATTAACTGTTGGCATAGTACATCCCTAAGCTCATTAATTTTGCTTGGAAAACATTTTATGTAGACCAGGTTTCAGATGCGTAAACATTTTGTGATTGTGTATATTAAAAAAAACAACAAACAACACACACAAAAAACCAAAACAAACAAACAAATCCCAAAATCCAACCCCACGCAACCCTACAGGTTAAGATGTATTAAAATGGCTGTAAAAATGCAAAGTATGAATGAGGGCTAGGTAGTGTTATGAAATGTTGGAAATACTTAGGAAAGTACAAATTCCTTGAAGCTGCTTTAGCTCCTTTTACACTATGTGTGTCCTAATGGGGTGGCTACTTATTCAAATACTCCTATTTTGATTGGGCTGAAAAAATGATGGGCCCAGACAGACTGCCAATAGCCACAGGGAGGAGGTATTTGCACCTCAGCCCTGCACTGATGGCTTTGCCAGGAAGGCCTGGATGATGGCAACCGACCTCCTCTTCCCCACTGGCACCCCCTTAGAAGGGACCCCGGCTCTCAGCATCCAGCCATTGCCTTTGCAATGCATGCTCTGAGTTTTAATCTCTCGGGACTGGAGAAACATCACACGGCTCGCAGGCGTGGGCTCAATTTAAACAGTCCATTCATTTTGCATTGTAATAACCTGCTCGTGCCCTTGACATTTGCAGTGAATAGAGAATTGGGACATTAGCAGTGACTAGCAAGGATGAAAGGAAATACCTCACCTCAGCTGTGGAAGCACCAGCATCTGTTATATTTTAGGTGTTATCTTTGGCCGGGGGACCTATAACTGATACCACAGCTGAGACAGGAACCATATGCATAAAGAAACTCATTTTAACCCTCTCCTCACCCGTCACTCATGGGTGCTCACTGCATGTGTTAATGTGAGAGCCATTAACCCTCCTTCATCAGGAAATGCCACCTAATAGGCAAAGGGTTAATGACTAAATGCAGTATTTCTAGTGATGACGCAGGAAGAGATGTGATCACACATCTATATGTGATCACACAGCAGTTCGATTGAAAGATCTCATCCAAATTAGGTATCTGACATATGCTACGTGTAGCTATACCTGCTTCTTCCCAGCTCTGTCTGTAGTTTCACCTGATGTTTCATCTACTCTGAGGACCAATAGTAGCCAATGAAATGACCTATTTAAGGGAAATTTGGGTGAAAGGCGATTTGTTGGTTTTAATGCTACATTGGTGGTTTAGCAGGTGGCTGATGTGTTGATAAATTGGCAAAGTGTTTTAAAAATAAGAAAATCCACGATTTTCTCAAAGCCACAAATGTTGTTAGCAATATGTCGATGTTGCTAGTAATTTCTGTATGCTGTGACTGTCAAATGAGCTGTGAAATTAAAAAATGAAAGCAAAATATCACAACACTTTCCAGTTAGAGAGACTGGGTTTTGTATGGTTTTGTACTCCCATTCTGTTTATAATTTCCCACACCATATAAGCAAACAAATAGAATCTACTCACCTTAAAATTACCTTGTAATTGTCAGTCAAGGAGTTTTCTTCAGCTTTAACTTGATGTAGCCGAAGCCAACAACCAGCTCTACTAGAGATGCTGCCAAGAATTCATTTGGGAAAAAGAGAAGGGGGGGAAAAACAAAACAAACCCAAACCACCTGAAAGCTCTTTACAGGGCAAACCTGATTAACGTTGATGAGATTTTGTTTCTTTCCATTGTAGTCTGAGAGCAGCGTTGCATGCTGTCTTGAGGCAACTCTGTACAAGTCTGTCCTAAATGGTGAGGGAAAACAAAAACAAAAGCCTAAGGCAAGCCAAAGTAAATATTAATTTTGAAACTATGAACTGATATCCACAATGAAGTAACTTCTTTGGCAAACACCTGCGGTTTTACTTACAGTGTTCATGCTTGTAGTGAATAGGGAAAGAAAGGATATTTGATAATTGGGATGAGAAGCAGTGATATGAAACACACTGTAAAGAGTTTTCATGTGCAGTGAATTAAAAAGTAAACTGGTTATATTTCCAGTGTTATGATTGACACATTCTTTGGCTTGAGTGTGTAATCTCTATTTGTACAAACACCAGATTAGATACCTTCTTTTTGAATGTTCGTAGCACTTTGCTAGCTCTCACAGCTCTAAGAAAAAATTGCAATACCAGTGGGTAAAGTTGTTTCATTTAGACGGTAATACCAAGCATTCCCAATATATTGTTTCTTCATGTGGCTCTAGAAAATATCATTAAAATTGTAAACATTGTCCAGCCTATGAAACTAGTGCTAGACAAAGCAATAGCCTATGCATTGCACTAATTTTTTTAAGTTAAAGCTTAAGGCAAAATGTGCTTTCCAGGTGTGTTCCTAGTAAAGCAACAGAGCACACTATGTGGCATGCTAAATTGCTTTTTGATGATTGAAATTCATCACCGGTTCCTAGAATTTAGGAAATAAATTAGGCAGTTTCAAATGGTACAAAAGAATTCTGCTCCTGACATTCCTAGTGTGATGTTAACAGTAGTAAGGAGATGTGCCTGCCTTTCAAATAGGCTGTTCATAGCCAGTTTCTGCGCACAAGACAATAACCACATGAGAAAATGATTATTTAAAGTTACGTTTCAGTATTGGCCATATGTGAAATGTAGTGTGTCAAAGAAAACTTAATTTCTTAAAATCCTACAGGTATTGTGGATTCAGGGGAAGGAAATTTGCAGAATCTGAAGAAAATAAAACAAAACACACAAATAGCCTAAATAACCAGTTTCCTGCTTCTCTCTTTCAGTTTGCAAAGGTAAGGAGGAACAGGCTGCCCAGGGCAGTGGTGGAGTCACCATCCCTGGAGGGGTTTAAAAGGCATTTAGACAAGGTTCTTAGGGACATGGGTTAGTGCTGGAGTTTGGTTGTGTTATGGTTGGGCTCAATGATCTTGAGGGTCTTTTCCAAACGGAATGATTCTATGATTCCTATTAGAATACCCTTTTGGTAGAGACTCTTTGCTAAACTTAAGACTTCTGAGTTGACATTCCCAACCTGTTCCTCATTTCTGACCTTCCACCCTCCTTTCTCAAGAAGAAAAAAAAAAAAATCATGAAAACTAATTCATTTGTTCCAAAACTTAATTCAAGATTTTCAAGACTGAATGTTTCCAAGGTTGAATTAAGGTAAAACACAGTATTTACTTTTGTTAAAATGACTGATTCAGCTGCCAACCAAGCTGCTGAGAAGGATGATCTTTTGAGAAGCTACTAGACATAAAAAATGAAAGCAGAAGTAGCAAACATTTGCTCTGCTGACACCCAGGCAGTCTGGCAGAGAAGATGGAAACTGCTGTACTGAAGCCCAGACAAGTCAGGGGGCAGATAGAGACAGAGTCTCTGGATAGCAAGAATATTCCTTCTAAAGATTATTTTTAAATGACAGGAAATTTTAATGTGCATTTGTAATTCAGCAAGGGAAAGGGGCTGCTGTGTAGAGGTATCAGTGTTACATCATGTTATTGCAAACCTTTGTTATTCTTGCCACTATAAATGACTTTGAAAAACGGATCTAATGTAATTAAAAAGAGACTCTGAGATACTGAGCACAAAGGCTAAGGTTCAGTTGTAAAAGGTACCCAATACCTTTGAAATCAATGACAGGTATTTACAATTTCTTCCAATTCACACTCATGTCCCACCCTGATTAGTCCTAGAATTAGTCCTACCAAGGGAACAGACAAGGATTTAATTTCAGCTTATATTAAAACTAAATGAAAAATGTAACTATTATTTTCAGATAAGTTTGTTTCCTTTGGTCACTGTGCCAATATATAGCTCAGCTAAGCCTTAGGATTAAAATAAGTGATCCATGATGCTAATTAACAGATTTATAAATCATTCAGTATGATCAAGCCATTCATAATCTTCCTGTCGTATGTGGAAAGGCATGTACAGTTGCCAGAAATGTATTACAAGCGTAATGAAAACAAATAGTCCAAAATGCTGAGAAATCAAACCAAGTCTTGTTGAATAACTTCAGTCATGGATCTAAAAAAGTAATACTTCGCACAGTTCCTATACCCCACACCACCTGAAAATTAGGTAATGTTTAACATATGTCAGATTGTAGGCCCAAACCCAAAGTCAATTGTTGAAGTCTTTGCCCTGGAGGTAAACCATAAATCAGACAGGATATGAGAAATGGCGACTGACTTAATGGTGCTCAAGGATCAGGACAGACTGAGGTGTTTCTAGCTGGTAGACTTGGCAAAGTGAGTTGGTCAAAAGTATTGTGTAGAAGTGGCTTCACCACTCGTAGTGTAGATGTCATGGTGAGTATGTGCACTTGTATACAGAGAAACGACCAGGCTTTAGAGCAAGGTTTGGATTTCTTTAAAAAATAAATAATAGAATTGTTAACTCCAAATAATCTCTTGCTGAAATTCAGCCTATTACATTTGAAATAAGTGTAAGTTCATTAAAGGGCTGAAATATTTTTAACTGTTTCAGTGGGAATTTTTTGCAGTTGTTCTCTGTGATTCTCACTTTGAAGCTAGTGACCCTCGATGTTGGAACTGCTAGATTGCTTTTGAGGCAAAGACTGAAAAGAACAACTTTACTCAGCACTCATTAGACCACATCTGGAGTACTTGTGTCCTCCTTTGGGGCTTCAGGACAAGAAAGATGTTAATAGAACAGACAAGTTCAGCTGAGGGCCGCCAGGATGATCGGAGCACTGGGGCAGGTGCTCTGGGAGTGGCAGCAGAGGGACCTGGGCTTGTTGAGCCTGGAAGAGAGGCAGCCCTGGAGAAGCCCATAGCAGCCAGTGACTACAAGGAAGCTACTGAGAAAATGCCACCAGCCTCATGAAGGAGGTGCGTGGCAGGAGGAGGAGAGACAGTGAACATAAATTGAAACAGGGCAGGTTCCCATTTGCCACAGAAAAGAGGCTTTTACTATGAGAGTCAAGCACTTGACCAGAGGCGCTGTGTGGTCTCCATCCTTAGAGAAGACTGAGTTGGAGAAAGCCTTGGGCAATGTGATGTTAATTCAGAGCTGGCACTGCTTTGTGCAGGAGGATGACCTCCCAAAGTCCTTGCCAGACTGAAAGGCCCTCTGATCCTAAATGAGGACGGCAGAAGAGAGAGGGACAGCAAGTACGGGGTGAACAAAATGGCTAGTAAAACTCATGTACCTCGTTAAAACCAAATAGTTTGATCTGTTTATTTTACTTAGTAACCGAAAGTACAAAGTGACATGATTGATTCTGACCATGACAATCCCCAGGCTACCACAAAAATTGCAGCTCAACAAAGTTTTGCAGTATGTAATGTTGTAACGCCTTGCACTTGTGCAGAACTCCTATCCAGTGATCTCTAATCCTCTACAAACTCAACTAATGAAGACTCAGTGCAGTCCTTTGAGGCAAAGAATATATTGCTGCTAATTTCATTTCTGCAGATGCAGCTTGGAGAAAATTATCTTGACTGAGGTTGTACTGGGTTTGACTGTAAATTTTTGTGGGGTCAGGGGAACTGGAACACATCAGATGTACTGAGAGCACAAAGCAATGGTCAGCTCTCCACTTAGCAGGCATGGAATATATTTCTTTTTCTGTCTGTCCTGGAGCAGCTGATAAATTGACATTGAGCCTTGTTTTACTGGTGAATGAGTAGTGGATACAAAGTGTGGGTCCCTCAGCTTCCTGCCCACCGTACTTGCAGTTGGAAATAATGGGTATAACCTTAGTGTATTTCTCAGTGATTCTTGACACAGGCTGGCCAGTGCTGTGCAGAACAGATGGAATTACGTCTCCTTTTCCTTTCCAGTCAAAGAAAGGAACCAGTGCAGTTTAATCTACAGAAAGTTAACACCAGACCACACTTCCTAGGTGTGAGCTTTTACTTTAAGAACAACTTGTGCATTACTTGAGCAACAGCAAGTGAATGCTTTTTTATTTATCCACACTTTCTGTATAACAAAGACATCTACTTTAGGTATCAGTAGTTTAAGGATTTATAATCTCATGATCTGTTTAGGTTATTTTATGTCTATCTCTTTACATCATGACAGATTGTTTAACTACTTTGGGAAATCTTTTGCTTAGACCAGTGTACCCGTCTCCACACAAAAATATAGTATTGTGAAAAAGCATAAAATACTTGTGAAATATCTTCTGTTTAACTATGAAAAGACTTTAGGTACTTTATTAATATTTACCTGATAAACACAATTTGAATCTCATCTCTCTTGGCTTTCTGGTTAGGCTTAAAAGTCAAGGAAAAAGATATTCCTGATTCATCCCCTGCAAAAACAATGGGTGCATCATCACAGGTCTTCCTCTGCTGGCAGGCTCTGCCTCCATGCAACCTACCAACATTAAAAGAAGCACAACCCAAGCAGGCGTTCCCCACCATTCAGAGATACAGATCCCCACAGACAGCCATGTGAGTCCACCCAAGAGAGCACTGAGGTTTGGGTTTGGTTTAGTTTTTGTGTCTTAGCTAATCTGACTTTATTAAGCGGGGGAGGTATCATTAGATGAGCTAATAAGGTTGGAAGAAACAAACAGTTCTCCTGGGTGCACAGTCTATTCTCAGAGGCCAAGGTTGATGATAGAGGTCAAGGTTAAAGCAGAAAAGTGAAAAGTAACTGACTGAAGAGCAGGGCTTTTTTTGATCCCAATTTAAAATGCACAGAAGGCAATAACATCCTTGGCATTTGCTTAACTTAAGGACATAATAGTGCTGTTTACCTCTCCTCTTGCACCAAGCAGGAGCCAACATGGGTTGTGTTTTGACTCAACTCTCATGGACAGAATTTCTTTTGTGATTTCAGAGTCTGAGTGATTCTGATCTTGCTAAAATTACCTTGTGCTCCAGTTTCAGCTTTGTCAATCATTACACTAAAATTATCTTGCTCTTTGGCCTGGAAATGGCCTAAAGATGAACACAGGATCCATTTGCTTTATTTTTTGAAGAATAAGACTGCCTTTAAATGTGTAGGTGTGTAGATACAGGGTGAGCATAGCTCCATTTCCTGCCGATCCTTCTTCTGGTTATCTCAGGCAGATCGCTGCTTCTGAAGCTGGATCAACCCTAAGTAGACAGTGTAAGGAGCTGAAATTTGCTGTTTCACACCTGAAGTTACTGTCCTAACCACCAACCTGTTAGATTCAGTTCATTTTGAAATACAAAACCTTAAATGAGCAATGTCCATTTTGTATGTGACTAAATGAAATTTACGCAGAAATGTTCCAACTAGCGCTATTCCTTGAATGATAACACTGTGTAACCAGATTATGAAATGCTGGCTGTGTCCCTAAACTGACAATGGGAAGGTGAACAGAATCTCTTAATTGCTCTTTTATTTCCCCAGTCAACTTCCATTCCCTGAAAGCAGCTAAGTGGTTTGTGCAACTTTTTATTAGAGATGCAACTACCTTTTTAGAACATGGCTTGGGTGCTTGCTTGTTGTCTTAGTTATTTTCATGATCCTCCTTGAGTAGAAAAATAAATCAAGCATTTAATACAGTTTTAAAATTTCATTTGTTTTATAGACGTATTGTGATTTGCCTCAGTTTCCTTTTATATGTAGAAGGGTGTAAACCACTGAAGCCAATGTAACAATCCTCAAGTCTTATACTAATAAAACAGTGTTAAGCCCAAGTAAAGCCAGACTGGTGGTTTCTGTGGGTGGGCTGGCTGGAGCCTGTGCTGGTGCAACGGGGGCAGAAGTCTTTGGGGCTGTCCCAGCCGAGAGCTGTAGCTGTGTTCCCATCTTATTTCCTTCCTCTTGCTTGCCCAATTATTAGGCTTAGTCTTAGGCCTTTGAGAATAACCCTCATTCTCAGCACAAGAGCATGGTGCAGTACTCTTGCGGGGAATGTTACCATCTGGTGTCAGCAATTCTTGTTGTCCCAACTCGTGGAGCAATTCATATTTTCCGGACACACGGGTGGCAGGATTTTCTGTGGCGGATTTCTTTTGTCTCTTTAAACTCTCGTTCTTCATTGCGAGCCTCACGGGCAGCGGACTCCCCAGCCAAAGCACATAAACGTGGAGGGGGACTTTTCCACTGGTAAGCTTTTTACAATAGATGTCTATTATTCAAAATAAGGAAGGCAGTTTTATAAGGCCTGTGAGTGCACATTTCCCAGTCTGCTGCTTCTTAAATTACCAGGAATGCAAAAATAACCAATAGTTTGACCTCTTAAATCACAAATTGGATAGGCTTACCATTAAAGGACATTGTAAATGTGTTTCCCATTATTTAGTTCATTTGGTGTGTTCAGCAGTGAGCTTTTGGATGTTTTGGGGTTTTTTTTAATTCTTTACAGAAATCATATGATAACTTTCTTTCCTGGAGTTTGATTAGGTCCTATGGACCTACAATAAGAGAAACTGAAGACTTTATAATGAAGGTTGGGTAGAGTTATAATATTCTTGCTATAAAAACTGATGGGTGCATGTTATAAAGTATGGTTATCATGAATATAGTGACCTTCATAAATAAGCTCTACGTATCTTTCATATTTGGTTGCTGGAGACAATGATGATACCAGAGAACTGTCCCAAATTGAGACGTACCATACACAGTTTACCAGTTTGCCTAGGAAAGAAATAATTTTCTGTGAAGTTTCTGCAGAAGGTGGGATCTGTAAAAATTCTGCACGTTGGTCTGATCTTGTTCCCAATTTAAATTGATGATGATGTTGTGCACTCCCTGTGGAAGTCCTGTCTGAGCAATGCAAGTATGTATCTGTTTTATTGCATCCTGTAAAGTTCCTGCTTGTCATCCTCGTGTCTCTTCTCATTTTTATTCACTGATTAAGTTTTATCCTTTAGTAGATCTTCATAAGTCATGATTGGCTTCTTAAGAAGCAGAGGTCCATTCACTGCGGACATTGCAGTATGGAAGTAATGAAAGTTAGGGCATTGCTCCGGTTTTATAAAGTGTTTGCAAAAAGCTTTTTATAAGAGCGTTCACAAAATTTTTCTGTCTGACACTGGGCTTGTTTGGAAATATTTTCATTATTTTTATCTTATAAATCTTTTTGTTACTTTTATTTAGAATTTTCCTATCTGCAACTGTAATTAATTGCAAATGGAACAGGAAGGAATTTTACTGGAACAATAAAGTTTCAAATATGTTATTAAAATAAAATTCCTGTGCTTCATTTCAGACTTATCAGGCTCCATATAAGGAGAGAAAATGTGTGTCTTCTAAGTCATATCTGTATTCGGGGTGTGAGTTGGGAGGATATAAAGGTCTGTGTATTGTTCAGACTGTGGTAGGCTTGGTCCTGTGCGCACTGCTTGTGGGTAGGTTGTGATCACATTTTGACTGTAATCAGCCCTGATCCTGCAAAACCTTGAGTAGTTGCCTTTGTTTAGTCAGACATGTGCTAAAGCTTTTGCAGAGTTAGAGCCTGATGTCATACTTGTCTTTCTTGCATCTGTGTCTTGGTTGAGAGGGTAGGTATGAAGTTCCCAACTGACAAGGATGGTGATCTTCCTTACCCTTGCACCTCTCACATGGAGGAGATGTGGCCAGCAGCTCTTAGGCTTGAAAGGAAATAGGTGGCAGCATCACAGCCATGACTACACTTTAAAAATATTCAACTTACATAGCTTAATTGCTACCCAGTTGTCTAGAGGGGCATCAGTGCAAAAGGCGACCTTCTGTTGATTGATCAGGCTCTGAAAGTCCAGTGCATAGGAGCATACAGAAAATTAAGTCCTGATTTTAAAGGATGAAAACAGTTTACCTTTATTTTTCTTCTTGGGGGCATATGGAGTGGCCTGCTGTCAGGCAGAGGAAATGAAAGAAGGATGAGATAGACAACTGGAAGTGCAGGTGGTTTTACTGCTTTTGTGATGAAATTGTCTCCTGCCTTTGATTCTTGTAAGGGGAGCACACAGCACGGCAAACCCCTACTTGATTTCAGTGCATGCAAAGGTAAAATGTGTTTCATTAAAATGTGCTTCTAAATGTGTTTCATTAAAATAAGATTTTGAAAAATACTTAGATGATGACGACTAGATTCTCAAAATTGGTTAAAGAAATGTGCGGAGCATTCTGTGAACAGATAAAATGTCATCTGCAATTCTTTTGATATACTGCCTGTAATATGCACTGTCATCCTCTGTTTTAAGTCTTATCAGTAAAACATATAGAATAAAATTGTTATCAGTAACAGAACATTGTTCTAAAATGACTTTGTCTGTCGAATGAAAGGCAGGACCAGAAATAGATAATATTTAATGGTGCAGCTGCTTTTAATGGAGATATGCAAGCAAAACTCACATAATGAATGTTCCTAAAATTTTGTTGGGCTGTTTCTAACTTTTTTAAGCGAACATATTTGTAGAAGTTGTAGCATAGATAAACCTAAAGGTTCAGGATTCCACCTTAAGTGGTTCCATAGGTTGAAAAGCTACTGATATCTTATGGAGTAGACAACTCTATCTAACAGATCTGTGACCAATTCAGTCTAAGATACTGGATAGAGGAGGCAAATCTCTGAGGTGCATTAAGGAAAGTAGCAGTTTATGTGCATATACAACACAGAAGGCTGCAACAGCAAAACTCCTTTATTTGACTGGGTTTTCTCTATGTGTTTTTTAGTCAAACAATTTGAATTTTCTATTTATTAGTAATTCATTTGGCCTGTACACCCTAGTTACTCAACGTGTTCCCATTGCTTGAAGTGCAGCAAAATGCAAACCAAAAAGACAGCCTGTGACTCTAAGATTTTATCACCTTTGGAAAAGGCAAGGAAAAATGTATGTGCACAGTAGAGGAGAGTAATAAAAGCATATTTGTCTACAGGACAGCAAGTGGTCTCAGCATGCAAGCAACTTAACTCTTGTCAGATTATTTTGGAAGAGTCATCTGTAAAAGAGGGATATGAGCCTTGTGATATGCGTATGCTGAAATCCTGTGTTGTAAATACCAAGGTTTCAATGCAGCCTGGCTACTCAGGTAATAAATCTCACTGGAACACCTTTTTTAGCCTATAATAGCTCTGCCAATGAGTAGAACTAGAGTTTGCTGGCAGCTGCTGAGCATAAGTCTGTTGAAACTAATGACACATGATTAATTAATGCCAGATATGTGCATTGATTCAAATTAATCACACAAGCCTGTAGCTGTATTTGTATTAGGATGTATTTGTTGTTTTGAAACTATTTTCTCTTCGTAGGATCATTGCCTATGGGAGCTTGTGACATACCTGTCTGTGCCCAGTTACACTGCATTTCAAACAATAAGGAAAGTTATGCAGCAGGGTCCTCACCAAGCTGGTTTCCATGCAGAAGAAAAATGGTGAGCAATGGAAAACTGAATGTGCATATGTTGTTAAAATCACATTTCATTAGGGTATTGGCCAAATATCTACATAAATGTTTGCGGTTTTTGTTTGTTTGTTTAAAAAAAGCACTGAGGCAAATATTACAAAAATAATTAGGGTGGTGGGAGAAGGGCCAGGGCTGGAATTTACAGTAGGGAGCCCTAAATAAAGGCATTGGGAATTAGGTTATTGCAGCATCCAAAAGAAGGACAAATGGAAATTAGTTTTTTATGGCCACAACAGGTGAGTGCACTTCAAAGCATGGCACTGATTATATGGAAAGAGTAAAAAAGGCAGGCTGAGGGTTGTCTTCTGAAGCAGAGAATTCCCATTTCAGCCTGAGGAGACCCTTTCTGGTAATATCCCTGGTGGCCTGTGAAGCTTCTCTGTCAGTGGAAATGTCAATAGGGGTGAATGACCTACAGCATCACCTGCCTTTGCTTTCAGTAACAGATGCTAATGTGCAGCATCTTGGTGGATAGAGGGAGGTGTAATTCACACTTCTGCCTCCCAAAGTGATTTTAGCCAAATGTCTGTCATTATCAATACAGCTGTCACACTGATCCTTGTGGGTAAGAGCTAATGGTGGGTCTTCGTTTGCTTTATGGAACTTGTGGGGGGTTTATTGCTATGTTTGTTTTTTATTTTTTAAAGAGACTACTCAACAATTCCCTTTATAGCCAAGCAGCACATTAGTGCGTAGAGTAATAGTGCAATCAAATCCTTCTATGAGGCAGCGGAAAGCAATGCTGCTTTTTTCTAGGAATTTAGCAGCATCCAGTAATCACAGTGATATATGCGAGGTTCATACGTTCTCCCAGGGAGATAAGGCAAGGGAATAATAACAGATGCTAGGCTGGGTATCAGTCTCTTGTGATAATAAAAACAACATTGAAGGTTTCAAGTGGGGAAGGTCTAAATGCAGCAAGTGTTGGAAGATCTGGTTGAAGATTAGTCTTAAACCTCACGTGGGGGAAAGGGAGGTGAAATCTTTTTCATAAATCATCCGGATACTTAATTTGATATCAAACATGAACCTTAACATGTGTCATATAATCTGGTTTAATACACATGGGTCTTATTAAAATAGTGTGAGCCAAGGACTGTGCTGATTTACACAAGTTTGAACAAGTCCATCGCAAGGCAGAAAATGTACCTTAATCTAGAGTGCTTTCATTTAGAGATAGAATGTAGGATGTTTTTAGAAATTCTAGTAGTTTTCCACATTAAGGGGCTGATCCAGTGCCTGATGGTGTTGTTGGAAAGATTCCTATTGCTTCACAAAGGGAAACCCATCCCCTGAGAAGCGGGTGGTTATCTGAGGCATGGTGATTAGGCAGAAAGAGAAGCACCGATGGAGCAACTGAGACCCCTGAGTCCAAACCTGGAGCTGCTTGATACTGGGGTATAAAGCTGGATGCTGTCAACCCCTTTCCCTGTCCCTTTCTTCCCTGTTCCTTTCCCTCTTTTCCTCTTCTTCCTTTCCCCTCTCCTTTCCCCTCTCCTTTCGCCTCTCCTTTTCCCTTTTTTCTCTTTCCTTTCTTTTTGTTTTTTCTTGTTTCAGGCCAGATGTGTAAAGGGTTCGGTTCTGAGCAGGGAGAAATAGTTGATGCTTGGAGTAAGCACACCAGTTGTGTTGTAGCTTTGTGACTGGTACCAAAAATCAGCAAGCTGAGCAGATCCCCTCCATGGAATGAGGCTCCTCCATCAGGATTACCAGCCCCACTTCTCCTGTTGTGCACTCGGGGTGGGCTCCAGGCTCTACTTCATCAGTACATCATTAGTTGTCACTGAAAAGATACCAGTAATTACGATGTGCTTAATAGGCTGGCAGAGGAATAGCAACGCACAATGAAAGTGAAGGAGGCAGGCAGCAAAGTATGGTTTGAACTATCAACTATCAGGCAAGCCTTAAAATAGCAAGAAGAATAACTAAATTAACATATACATAGAGAGTCCATTTTTATCTTCCTGAATTTTCTTGCAGTAATTTTGGTATCATTATCCACGATTTATATGGTGTCAGTTAGATCATACTGAAGTCCACTGCGAGATGCGGTGGTTGGGTTTTTTTTCCAGTTAAATAGCTCAAAAGTGTATTTGGGAAGCTAAACAAATAGGCATGCAAGAAGATGTGAGAAACTTCTGAGGCTGAGTGAAAGGGGAGGATCCAATCTGCAAAACGTTCTGAAGCACAAAATGCATGTAAAGTATTTGTGAAGATATGTCAGTTTGTAAAATAGTATCTGTAACAGCTTAAAAATGAAGTGAAATTAAGGAATACAGGAACTGCAGGAATTCCTTCAGGAAGAGAATTGCTGGTTGTGGTTGAATTTAGGAATTTTCAAGCTGCTCTGCTCCACTCAAAGGACAGAAATAAACTTTTGTTATACTCTGACATTTTACAGAATTCCTACAGGAATGCTCATTTAAGCAAACAACAAAAAAAAAAGAATGGATGATGATTCTGGCACACTAGAAAAATCTTAATCTGACCTATGAGAAAAGATTCCTGAAGAAAGCTGGAAATGACAAAGATCTTAATTTAAATGCAGGAAAATTCTGAACTTCTGTGACCGAGGCAGAGGGAACTCAACACTTTTAAAACCATTTCTGTGTTAAAAATACGGATGATTTATTGCCGTTGTTAGACATACAGAAACTTTAATCTTCTGGGATACCAGATCTTTGTTTCTGATTAACCAAAACAAATACATAAAAATAAGGTTGTATCTGTACAATATACCTGATCGGCAGTATCTTTGTCCTGTTTAAACCTTCATATTTTATTTAACTCCGTACATCTTGAAAGTATTTCAGTCCTTTGTACAAATTTTTATGGCACCGAGAGAGTTGTGTTTCCCAAGTGTTAATCATAGTGAATAATTTGTCTTGTGACAGGATATGATCCCACACTTAACCTAAGGAAGGGGTGCAATTTCATGGAATTTTGCTCCAGCTGAATCAGGCTCAAAGCATTGCAAAATTGGACCTTCAGCAAACACTTCACAGTGGCTTTGAACTGGGAGAAAAATAAGAGCTATATTCTGGTATCTTTCCTCCAGCAGAACAGTTTTCTTTACTCCGCAAAACGTGGCTTTAATGAGACTTTCCATAAAGCAAAGTATTAACATCAGGATTATAACAATGTCTCATAAATTTGATCAAAACTTACACACAGAAAGAACAAAGGTGGGTTTTTTTTTTTTTTTCAGATTTAAAACCAAAGCCTTAATTGTTCTACAACAGGGCTGGAACTGCTTTAATCATATCAGTTACTATCGCAGGGAGTCTCGCAAACATCATTCACGTGACTTGCGGGGTAATAGCTCAGTGTGGTTCAAAAAGGCCTGAATGGTACCATTTGGGTAGAGCTAATTCTTCGTAGTTTCTTTCTGCTTAAGTATTTTCATTGAAGTGGTAACAAAACTAAGTGTATTGTATTTAACTGGAAGGTCACTGCCTCAAATAGCTGACTAAACAATCAGTTTTCTCCACCAAAGAGACTGAAGATGAAAATGTCAGAGCATGAGCATAATATATTAGGACACGTTCATTTTAGAAACTTCATTTATTTTGAGTTAGTAAAAAGTGGGAGGAATTACAAGTTCTCCTAAGTAGGAGAGAACATCCATGTAGTACAGGGGTGTCAAACTCATTTTCACCTGATTTCACCCTGATAGAGTAGATTGACCTTTTAAACCAGATTAAAACCCAATATAGCTTGCGTAGTTTTCTTGATTGAAGGAGAAATACAGCAGGTTACATTTCCCTTAGCTGCGTGGCTCCTTCATTCTACCTAGAGTGCTGCCTGCTCTCTTTTTCTGTCTGCATCCCTGTCCAAAATATATGCAATATATACTCTTTAATTCCTTCACAAATACTCTATTCAATGTTAGTATATAACTCCCACTCTGAATCGGTTTACCTGAGTGGCTTTTCAGACACCTCTTTTGGAGGGGTGGGACATGTGTTTGCAGTTTTGGTTTAGAGACTTAAATTTTCTGAAAACACTTAATGTTTTTTCTTATCTGAAAGCAAAGCAATCTTTACACACAGCAAGATCAATGGGAGAACTTTGGTGAAATCACAGAAAATGCAAACATTTGGAAAAAATATAGCAAAAAATAGACTGAGAAGACATAATAATATTTAAACTTGAGTTCAAAGTTCTTTATTTTTAACAGAGGATTTGTAGTACACATTATTTCCAATACCTCTAATTCAGCTTCTGAGAGGTGTTTTTTGGTTTTAGGAGGAGTGTTAAGGCTCTTTTAGTAATTATTGTCCTTGTAATATGAAGCTCACCAACTGGTGAAATCTTGTCTAATGAATATTACATATGAACATGAAAATATATGACAGCTAACAGTTGTAATTAAGGCTCAGTAATTTTTTTTTCACTTCCATTCCACAGTTAAAGATAAAAAGAAACAAATAAGATGCTGAAGGTATTCTATTTTATGGTGGCTGTTAGAGAGCAGGGAACCTTGCAGATTCCATTTCATGGGATGAGAAAACAGCAGTGATTGCCTGTTTGCAAATAGTGTGTTCAGACACTGGCCTTGATTATTTATTCATGTTGATTGTGTACCCAGTCAGGTCTGTTCAGAGGATTAATTCTTAATTTTTTTGAGCGTAAATATCTGGAGAATCAGATCCACTGAATAATAATTTTACTCCCCTAAAACTGATTTAATTGGTGACAGAGTTTAGTTTATCTAGGTGATTAATTTCACTATTGGTTGAGGGAGAGAAAACAGCTACATAGTAAAAGTACAAGTTGATCTCAATTGATCTGACTCTTATTCTTACAGAATACCTTGCACAGGAATTTGATTTGTGTAGAAATTCTGTGTTTTCCTGAATGTTTAAATGGGCAATTAATCCTAAATACATATCTCTTTTCTTGGATTTTGAAAGGAGTAGTTATGTGCTTGATGTAATGCCCATGCTTAGTTGCACTAAACCCCTGTACTTCAATTGACTATAATTTTAAGTAGTAAGAAATATTACTCAAAATTTCTTTATTTCAATATATCACTGAAAACGTGATCTGTAGAAAAAGATTTTAAGTAGTTTACTGTGTGGATTTTACAAGTTCATTACGTTACAACTGTTACTTATCACCCTAATCATGCTGTAATGAAACTTGATAAAAATAGCAGAGACAAAACAGTCCAGTCTTTAAAGATGCTCATTGTCGTAAGTGTAAAGATTTGCTCTTTATAAATCCACACAGTTACCATTTGGTACTTATTTCACATTCAAATATCTAACTTTCAGACCTTGCAATTCTTAGGCAAAATCTCATCAGTTAAAAAATCTCTGGCTACAAAATACATTAAATCCATACATATACTTCCGGTGTTTACGTGTGAAAACTACTACAAACACACACTCATACAAAGAAGATAATGCACAACTTGGGGAGTCATACTATAGAGCCATTCAAAAAATGTAGGTCCTCTTGAAGGAAAAAAAGGTTACAAAATTTACTAAAGATTAAAGAAAGTTATCCTGGAAGTCTAAGTTCTAGGGCTGAGGAGCAGAGGAATTGCTTTTGGTGGATGTATTTTTCTTAATTTGCATTCACTGTTGAAGTATTTATCAAACATAAAATCTAGATAACTCAGGAATTTTATAGCAGAGTAGTAATCTCATTGCATTTTTATTAGTGTTTCTTACTAATGCTGAAATTAAGGCGTATTAACGTTGACTTAGTAAAAATCTGCATGCGCTATTTTAAGAGATATAAAGCATTCTAAATACAAAGCTAAATAATTTGGTTTATTTTACTATTTTTTGTTACACATAATTAAAATTCCTCTCCGTAATTGTACTCTTGAACACTTCTTCTATATGCTTAAATGGTTGGTGGAGAGATTTACGTTTGTTATTTATACTCTACATGCTTTTCCTGAATTGTTTGTCTAAATTATGTTAGATGCAGTTTACTATTTTCAGTGGGGTAAGCCATATATCATCATATACATACATATATCATCAGTTCAGTAAAGTTAACAATTACTTTGTTGGTTTCACAGTGGTTCAGCATGCAGACAAGAGAACACTAGAGCACAATTTTACCGTGAATGTGAGCAGCTAAAGTCTTTATCACATAAATCCATTGCGCGCCTTCTGAGCTCATGCTTCAGCCTCTTTTCCCGCTCCAGCAACAGTTTTATTCTTGCTTCTAATCCTAAACTGAACCTCTGTTGATGGCTGGTTGTTGGAATTTTTATTTTGCTTAAAATGATCATGTTGGGGGAATACCGTCAGTTTACATGAGCTTAAATTTTGACCTGTGGTTTATGTCCCAGTGTTACTACTTCTGCTTGAGGCGTAGAACTGAGGATTAGAAAAGCCTCAATTGGGAGGGAAGAACATTCCTTTGGACAAATAGGTTGTCCGTCTTTTTGCTTCTCTTATTTAACTTGCAAAAATGTCATTGAAAGCACTTAACTCTCAAACTTTTTTCAAATAGCACTGTATTAGAACATTACTTTTAAAAAATGCAGCATTGAATCCACTTGGCCTCTGGATATGGAGTCGGCCAGCAGTTCTGCAGCAGGACTTCGCTACGAAGCCTTCCTTTACGTACATTATGTTGCAGCATAAATGAGGCTTTGCATAACCATCCTTTGGCATATATAGCAGCACAGAGCACTGAAATAAACTCTTCTCTAAACTTGGTAAGGCAGTAAAAAATACTTTTCCTGTAGCTGCTTCTGCGTTGGAGGCATTTGTAAATTTGGAACAAAAAGCTTCTTTAGGATTAGATCCAAACAGATAACAGATTATAATGTTGCTTAAAAAAAACAAACCCATTTGTAACACAGTTGCCAAGTTTGAGACAGAGCCCAGTTAAACCTATTTAAGTCCTCTCTCATATATCATTAGAGATTTCCCATTCAGAATCTCTCCATTAATGTTATTTATGGACCATTCAAAGTAATATTATTTTATGTTTGGGGGAAATAAAACTTTGGGGATTAAATATTTTACTTGTCAGTGTTCATTACAGTAAATATATTTTTCCCTAGCTAAATCCTAGAGTTCTTAAGATAATAGCTTGCACTTGTAAATACTTGTATCTGTGACCCTGATCTCTCTTTTCTCATCAAAAATGAAATAATTATATTTCACAAATAGGTCAGCCAGCCAACCTTTGCTACATTGTGCCACCAGTTCTGTTTCAGTTTTGCTGTAACCCGAAGCTGACATTTTATAGTAAAATCAAGAACACAGCTATGAAGAATTGACTCCTGCTAGCAAGTTGCTGGCTATGACTTTATAAAAGCAGAGATAGATTTGATTCAGTTACATGCCATTCACACTTGATCAAATCCTGGTGGAGCACAGGTTCACTCGTGGGTGGGACTGGTACTACTGAACACAGTTTCTCCTGGTCTTCACAGATTTCAGAGCAGCAGTGGCTGGCCTGGCTCCAGGAGTCATCATCCAGCTCAGTGTTTTTGTAGGGAAATCAGTTATTCCAGCTCCAGCCCTTTTAGTTATGGTCACCTCTGTTAAGGATTAAGTGACAGTTTTTGTTGCATTATTTTTGCCTGTTATGTATAATTATTTTCTATTTCTGTCAGAGACACCCTGAACAAAAATGTAGGTGCTTGTGTTGTGTGGGACAAGACCAGCAACCTTTGTGTGTCCAATGTATGTAAGAGTTATTGTATATGCATGAGTTTGTACATGCAGATCATCCCTGCAGGGTGTTTCTGATGAGTCCAACAAATCCAGCGTGGGACTGAGTCTCTTGTCACCGTGTGGGGTTCATGTTGATGTACAGAGGAGCCTCAGCACACGCCGTGTGTGCTGCACTCCCTGCACGGTGCATCGTGCCTGTGCATGATCCACGGTGCTGGGCTGTGTGTGAGCAGCAGGGATTTCTTTAGGGCTCAGTCTGACAGCGGAGAGCCAACTGAGCACCAATGTGCCTCCAGTTTCAAGTTCAGTTTTTTGTCCATTCTGTAGTACAACACATTTATCAAATAACAAGTAATGAATGGGTCAGAAAAGCCTTTCCAAACTACATATATAAGCAGAGAAAGAAGATATGTTTAATCCCATGATTAATCATTCGATGCAAAGAACCTGTGCTCAAAACCCAACAAAGTGCAGGTTGCTTTATTGATGTGAAGCAGATCTGTGACAGTGCACAGTTCAGGAACAGAGAAATATAAATTCTAGATTGATTTTACATTATGCAGGTTACTGGGAGGAAAAACTATTTGAGCTGGATAGAGATCTTTCATCTGTTATGTTACTATATATAAGATTTTTTTTTTTCCTTTGCATACTGTGAATGTATTTTGCATCATGACATAATACATTTGCGTTGCTGTGGAAACACAATAATGTTATTTTCGTCGTCCTAGGAAACACAGAAACAACACCTGACAGCAGCTGTCATACCCGTTTGGATGAATGATCGTTTTCTCTTCTGTCCAACAAAATCTTCCATTCCCAACCGTACCTGAAATAGCAGAAGTTCTTGTGACTATTATCGTTACCTTTAAGTATCCATTCACACAAAATGGGACACACATTTCATGCATGAAAATAGTCTCTACCATAAGGGCTTTTCAGTCTATGGCACTGGTCCAGCAAGTCACTTTTGCCCTTGCTTAACATCAAACCTGTGAGAAGTCCCACGGAAATCCATGGGACAGCTCATGTGCTTAAGCTTAACTACACGCGTAAGTGCTTTGCTGGACTGCTGCCGAACTAAGAGTAAATGACTGGTCCGTGGTTCAAAATGCATGTTTGAGATCTGAGAAAGCTTGCGGCTATTGGTTTTGCTTTTAAAATGAGAGACGATGTATTAGCTATCTGTGAGCTTCCATGTTTCGAACAATGCAGTTGTGAAGGAAAATTTTATCATTTGGGGTGAAAAAAGAGTTAGAAAGTAAAGTTGAGGGGCAGTTGTACACAGGGCAACAGGATGCCCTATACCATGGGAATAATGCATATGTGTTTGTGGGGTTGTGGTGGTTGTCTTCTGGGTGTTTCAGCAATAATTCAGTTTTTGTCTTTTCTGCTGCTGTTCTGTGAAAAGGGAAGCAACAGGCTAACATTATTACGTTATTAATTACCAGTGTAGTTCCATGTGTAATTTCTAGCTTTTTGACCATATGCAAAGGTATAGACAGAGCTTTGATTTTTGTTGCCTGTATCCCTATAAAATGTTTTCATGGAATCCTATCAGTGAATAATTATCTTAACTTTATAAAAAAACTTAGATTGATTTTATAATACTGTGTGCAAATGTCGAATGTGTAAATATAACTCCTGAGTAAAATCAGGTTCATACTCTGTTACACCTGGATAGGAAACAATTTCTTTGCTTGGACCGTAGATCTGTCTCTCATATACTCTTGCTCATATGTCCATATATACTTATGACTGTATTTGAATGCCTGTGGCAAAAACAAAAGCCAAGCATTTCAGCATGTAAGAATACCTTTAGTCTGTATTTATATATGGACCAAAGCTCCTGGAAGAAAAAGTTGATAGGTTCAACCATGAGTCCAATATAATGATAAATTTTGACTCCTTATAGATTACTTAGTGCTGAAAGAAAAAAATACCCTGAAATCCTGCTGACCTTTTTCCCAAAGGGCCTGGCCCCAGTTACTCCCAGTTACTAGCTCCATATATATTACTGTCAGGAAAAATAACTGCTTTTTATTCTGTGCAAAGCTTTGCAGTTTACCCAAAGTAAAGTCTGTGTGTGAGAAATAGAAGCAGGCAGCAGGGAGAGGGAGCAAAGAGGAGTGGCTGGACTTGTACTTCAGTAAATGGTTTCTTTTTCTTTCTGGAAGTCACTTCTTCCCTTATTATTGTTCCAGTTGTTCTTTCCCTATAACCATTGTCATTTCTTGCTTGCTGTAAGATGAGCTGTGTGTGAAATGGAAGATGGACCCATGCAGTAGCCCAAATATAATTCTTGGAAAAAATATCAAGTGTCTCCAGGAATAAGTATTTTTCATTTGAAACAGCGTTTGGTGGGGCCTTCATTCAGGTAAACTGACCTTGAAAGGGAAGAAAGGAGAAATGGAGAAAGTGGTTAATAAAACCTGTAATTCTTACATGTTTTATCTGGTGGAGGAAGGGCATAGTTGTCTAATTTTTCAGAGATGGCTTGGGTGTGGTGGACACTTCTGGCTTCATTCTTAGTGGATGCAGCATTGGGTGTCCATAGCACGCAGAGCAGCACATCTGCATTTTCTGGCCCAGGATAGTTTATTTCATGACTACATCCATTTGGGGGGAGTAGAGAGAGAGTGAATCTGCTCTTTAAGTGAGGGAATTCAATGAAACGCTCGTGCCAGAGTTGTTCTGCACTGAGCACACAAGCTGCATAATGCTCCAACCATATAACTGAGAGCTGACTGCCGTTCTCTTCCATATTAATTTATGTAGGTTTCTTCATTAATGCTTTGTTTTTTTGTTGATTCTGGATGATGTTTCCTAGTGTGGACTGAGCAGTTTGCCAGCAAGGCTAAATCCATTGTTAGGCTTATGATGCATGTACCGAAGTGGAAATCCAGACAGCCCTGAAGCTAAGGGCAAAATCATTGGGCTTCAGTCGATGCTTCAGTTACACTGAGATGAATTTAATCTCCTGTTAGCTTCAAGGGGCTTGGGGCACACATCCCTAGAGATTATTTACTTGCTTTTTCCTGCTGACTGTCAGTAACTTCTCTCTGATTTGTTTTCTCTCTTTTGTAGCTTAACATCATTACTGTGCTGTCCCACAGGATTCCAGCACTTTCAGTTTATCGAGAAACAAGGAACTCTCTTTGTGTCTTTCAAACCTCTCCTTGAAACAACTTTCTTCTGTACAAAACTTCCACAGTAAATCTGTTTCCATCTGTGGTCTTATACTCCTACTTTAGGGTTTTTTTACATTTATCTAGTGAGTGAGATGTGACAGCAGTTTTGATTGTAGTGTCTTGAGGCATAAGTCTCTATCTTGCTTCTTGCTGAAATACTAGGTACAGTTACATTTCTCTGCTCTCTTTATTTCTTGTTTCTTTGATTTTCCATAAAAGCAACTCCCAGTGTCAGATCATTATGACAATCAACACATAGTCTATAAAAAAAAAACATATCCTAAGAAAGGGTTGGTTTCCATTGTAATCAAAGGAAGTCTTTAGTGCCTTGTATGGGCATGAATCAAGATCCAAGATTTTTATGATCTATAACCTTTACAATAGTAATAGAGGATGTAAAAAAATACCATTTTAGCCTCTGTAACATTTTGCTTTTGTTTTTCTTTTTGAGTGGATGACAAAGATTATAACATTGAAAACAACGTAAGCATAAAACTGAAAAAACCCCATCATAACCAACACCTGACACATAGTTCTGAGCTGATGCTGTCAGAAAAGTGTCAGGAAAGTTTGGTATTCGTATTTTGTTCACCAAAATTACTGTACAGCTATATCACACTGAAGTGCATGCTGGTATGTTCTTTGGCTTCATGAAAAGGTGTGTTTCCTTTGTGGGTATTTATTTGTCCTTGAAGTAGTGAAAATGAAGAGTGCCTCTTGGGTAACTGATTTTTACCCAGCTGTGATCTTACTCCCTTGCAAGGTTCCTCTCATCTCTGTTTCTTTCCACACTGCCAAGTAGCGTGTCCAGTAGAAGTGGACTTGTAGAACAAACCGGTGTTGAGGATCTGATGGCCACAGTTTAGGGGGCAGAGTTACTGTGAACAAGCTGTAATTTGCTCGTATAGACTGAATGCCCGTTTGCAGCTGGAGTACATCTGCCACTTCACTGTCATCCAAAAGGAGTCCAGGTTGTTCTCAGATGTGAACTGAAGCACAAGTAAATGCTTCAAAAGCCTGCTCCTGAGTCAAACCATGTAATGGATGTGCGTATGAAAACTACGCAGACACACCACTTTTTGCCTTAGAGAAGTACTTTCTGGTAGGATTTCTTTAGTTCCATCCTCTTTCTCTTCCCATCCCCACCTCCCCTCCCATCATGTTACTGTCACCTTACTGTGTAATTCCTTTGCTGGTCTTTTCTCAACTGATTTGGGTAAGAACCTTACCCTTTACCATAAAAAAAGAGGCATTTTTAATGTATGGCAGAAGATACATGATCTGTTACATCATTGTTGCTCATGCAAACACATATTTCTAGTCTGTAAATTGATCTTCTTAATTAGAAAAGCACCTGTTTCTATTTTCCTGTGTTCACTGAATTTTTTTTTGTGATTAAGATCACCATTAATCCATACGAGAACTTGACTAGGTATTATGTTGATGAAATACAATCAATTTACAGGCATTTAAGTCTCACACGTATTGAGGACAAGGTTCTGTTATGATCATAAAGAAGGTGGATGTGTTTGCTAGGTAAATGGATTGGAGTACAAGACACCCTAAAACTTTGTTGGATATTTATTAAAATTGATTAAGTTATTAACATAACATACTATTAAAATAGTTTATTAACCTTCATGTAGTTTAATATCTTATGCATTTATTATCTAGATATTAACATAACACAATATATTAACATAGTTTATTAAACTATAGTATGTTTTATGTAGTTTATATAGTCTAAATGTGAGCACTATGCAGAGCAAAAAGCAGATCTGCAATAAAATGTAATGGTGATAAGCAAAAGGACAAGTTTAAATGAAGGAAAACTTTATGATTTGCACATGTAAGAGTGAAGCAATATGTTCAGTGACCAGAGAATATGAAGGACAGCTTAGAAAAGTGCTGTTGCTGAAAGAAAATTTAAGCAAACCAACAGACCCCAGTGTCTTCAGCCTGAGACTGGCAGGAGAGCTGCAGCTTGTCTTCATTTTCTCTGGCTATCTCTTTCTTCTACAAGGTCGTGGTTTTTTCTGTCCCTCCTGTACCTTGGGAGTTAGTAAATGAAGTATCATCTTGCCCAAGGGAGAAGCAACCTGCCATATCTAAAATGAAGAAGAGGGGATCGTGGATGAATTAGCAGTGATGAGCTGAAGGCACAGTTCTTCCAGATGAGTTTAACATTTGGGCTACTTACCAGCGTGGATGTGCATTTACAGAAATGCAGCTAAAGGCATGATCACCTGGGGACTTAACAGGGTTTTACTCATAGAAGTTTGGCCTGACAACAGGTTGATTTGGGTCAAGTGTTTGTCTTGCAGGTCATACAGGTAACTCATGAAAGTGACAATGACCAGGCTTGCTAATTGGAAGGTTCCAAATATGGCAAAGTGTGTGAAGGCATGGGTCTTGCCATTCTCCTGTCTCAGGGTACCCATCTTTGTGTTTCGCGGTACCTTGCTGGTCTCCACCTAATAGCCAGGAAGCAGCTATTAGCTTATCATTATAATGAAAATTAATGTGGAATGAGAATAAACAATACACTGTGGGACTCATTATTTGTCTTCCAGATGCAGGAGGTGAAGAAAATTTGGGAGTTACTGTTTACCTTACAAATACTCGTATTCTAATGGCCACAGTCCAGGCCCTGACTAACGCTTTTGAAATGCCGAGGACAGAAGTTAAACAGGCATCTAGATCCTGGACCCCACTAGGGAACCCCTGATTAGCACGTGGAGGGCAAAAAACAAGGGAAGTGCTGAAAATTGGAACCTGGCCAAGAGCATAAAACCCACAGGACTTGTGGCTCTTGCAGGTACTAACAAAGAGATGGTGTCTGTAGGAGGGTAAAAGAGACAGTTCAGAGAAGGCCAAGTCAAGAAAGCAGAAGACTGAGGGGGCAGATGGAGGGGTCTGGCACGGAAGGGTTTGCTGCACATTTCAGTCCTGGCTTAGGGAAGGCGGATGACTGAGCGATGGATCTGCACTGACACTCGCTGATACCGGCACCTCAAGCATCGCTGTGTAGGATCATGCAGGAGAACGATGGTCGATGCAAATGGAAGCCCTGGAGAGCTGTAAGTGCCTGTTCAGAAAGCGAATGGGTGAGAACATTACAAAACCTGGCCAGCGCTGCTGGGAGTTTGTTTTATAGCTTTAGTGAAGGAAGTTTCCCATGTTTCCAGAATGCTGTGCTCCTCTCATACAGTCTAATTTTTCATTATGCGTCTTCCAGAGATTTCTTCAACAATCTGGCAAACTCTGGTGATTTTTGGGCAAAAGCTCTGTAGCACTCTACTAATCTTTGGCTTTACTCGACATATGTTTAAAAGTAGGTTATTTTTAAGTTTCTGTAGTAGAAGAATATGCCAATAAGTGTATCCCTGGCACAACTGAGATCCATCTGAGGTGTTGCTATAATTATGTTAAAAAGATTGTATGGATCTTTGAGTAATTATTCAGTGTAAAAACACCAGAGAGCAACAACATGCAGGAGTTTGGGACAAATGAAAATCTGGGTTGTAGTCTATTTTTTTAGGTTTGTAAGAAACCCAAGTATTGTAACTGTACTATCTGAGTAGTAAGGAGAAATTCAAAGAGAAAAGGTAGTAAACATCAGAAATGGAAGCATCTTACTAGGCCAGGAGTGAAGAATTACAGCCTGTGTTAGGCATATAGACAGCTCTCCTATTTAAGTCAAATGACTAATGGTATGAATTTGCTATGTGGTGAGACCATGATACTTTCCGTCGGAGCTCAGCTTGAGGAAATATCTCATCACTGTCAAAAAAGTCCTGGAGAGAAGGTTTTCTTGCTTTTCTTCTTGCAGAGGTTTTGCCGATTGTGTTATTTATGAGAAACCGGATGAAGTCAGGCACAGTTTGGTGAATACTGTGCGAGTGGTAGGGGAAGAGGCCACCTTGCTACCTTGAAGAGACAGTATATAAATAGACAAAATGGGAAGGGAAGGAATGGAAGGGAAGACTGCAGGACCTCTTCTCCAGCTTGTTTCCACCTCAGGCCTCATTATGACTAAACAAGGTTTGCCAGTTGGACCCAAAGCTGAGCTGAGCTGGGAACTCTACTTCTTGAAATAGGTCCAAGACCACCAACCACCATGCGTGGAGAGCATTTTACCATCACGTCATCAGGACAAGCTGGAGTCCCCTTGGCCATGGCTGGACTTGGATCAGGGTGCTTTGGGTGAAAGGTCATGGGTTTTAAAAGTGGCTTGACAAAGTGCCCCGTTCTTCCCCATTTCTTAATTAACAGTCCTGTCTAGACCCTTCTCACCATCAACTCCTTCACCTCCTTAGCTGGCCAAAGCCTGCGCCTGTCCTCATGCCCCTTAGGACGCTGTTTTTAATTCACAGCCCTGAAATCTGCCTTCCATCAGTCCAGTGTTAGGTTGCTGCATTTTCCAGGCAATAGATAAAAAAATAAGATTGAAAAATGAGTTTAGCATATGACTGTCACGCATCATTTATTTAAAAAAAGAAAAAACTAACTGCAAGGTCCATCTACTGCTTGTTTGCCTTGCTCATCTGGGAAATGGAATTTAAATTACGGCATCAGTTTAGGAGCAGTTTGTAATCCCAGTATAGTGAAGTCATACATTTTTCATGGGATGGGAACAGCAGATCATAAGAGTTTCTGCAGTTAGGCTGATATCAAGTGTGATGGCAAGGTATGCTTTAAAGTATGGTTGTTGTAGGTGGGAATGTACAGCCACAGCTACAGCAGCTCTGCTGTGTCTGGGAGAAAACACTGTGGTGCTGTCATCTGCTTGCGTGCATTTGCAGCTTGAAAAGATGGAATAACTTCCCAGAGCCTGTAACAGGCTCATTGTTACGCAGAGTATGTGGGTTTTCACTCTTGGTTTCATACAGAATTTTTCTACCGTCTCTTTGATTTGCAAACTCCCATTTTTTTCCCACCTTACCCATAACAGGTATGCTTTCTACTTTAAGCTCTCTGAACACAGGGGTTCCATGGACCACAAGCTGAAAACTGTTGTGTGAGGCAGGATAGTGCTGTGTTTTCTTCTTGCTTTTGTGTGATGCTGATAACAAACAGAACGAGGAACATTACAATCAGTTTCTCATTGCCAGTGTCACCCTCCTAAGAATGGGAAACCATTTCTATGATGGAAGCTTAGACAGGGAGGGCTGCAGTCTACACTTCTTGCTATGGCCTGAGATGCAGCACTAACAGTGAACACTTTGCTATTATAAAATATATATTTTATCTAGACCTGACAAAACATTAAAAAAAAAAAAAAAGACAAAAAATGTTTTCTACCCTCAAATAGAAGCAGAGAAAGAAAACTAAACAAATTTTTCCACGGGTCTTCCTACCAGCTTTAGTTCTGATGAGCTTTAAAATACAGCATTTATTTGTGTGTCTCCACAGGTACTAATTTCAATGTCAACAGAGCTGATATAGGCATTGAACTGCTGATCACTTTAGCAGTTACTGTGTCTGTCCCAAACACTCCCACCAATTCCCCTGGATGCAAAAGCCCCAGGTGTCCCTAGTACAGCTGTCAGAAACCTCCCACTTCTCGCAGGCTGTTCTATAATGCTAACACATGCTTTCAGCAAAAAGGACAGTCATACAAAGGCTGATAAGAAGATTGAAAAGCTTTCAGTGTAGAAATAGCTTGATGAGGAGCAATTAGTAGGTCTCCTTCATCTGGCAAGGGAAAAACAAAAAAAGATAAGCCAGATATATTTAAATATGGAACATGCCACTTCAAATTCAGTTCAGAAAAGATACTGAAGTGCTGGAGCAGGTCCAGAGAAGAGCAACAAGACTGGTGAAGGGACCTGAGCACAAGACCTATGGGGAGAGGCTGAGGGAGCTGGGCTTGTTCAGTCTGGAGAAGAGGAGGCTTAGAGGTGAGCTCAGCACTCTCTAGAACCACCTGAAGGGCAGTTCTAGCCAGGTGGGAATTGGTCTCTTCTCCCAGGCAGTCAGCAATAGGACAAGGGGCCATGGGCTTCAACTCTGCCAGGGGAAATTGAGACTGGAGATTAGAAAGCAATTCTGTGCAGAGAGAGTGGTCAGGCATTGGAATGGCTGCCCAGGGAGGTGCTGGACTCACTGGCCCTGGAGGTTTTTAAACTGAGATTGGACATGGCACTTAGTGCCATGATCTAGTAAATGGACTGAAGCTGGACCAAGGGTTGGACTTGATCTCTGAGGTCTTTTCCAACCCAGTCGATTCTGTGAAATATTATTTAACGTCATGTGCAAGTGGTGCTTTAGGCAAGAGTTCGAGACTGTGTTTAAAAGGGTTAAAGTGGGTAAAATACAGTAGTTTACTATGCACAGGAGTATTGTGATGACCTACCAGTTTCTTTCTGATATGAAGAATTATAAATTTTTGCATTAGTTTACCTTCTCTCAACCTCTCATTTTTTTATAGTACTTCATCATCACCTTCACAGTAATCTTCTTTCTAAAATAGCCAACAAACCCTCGACCCCTGAACCAGCACTCTGTTAATCTTTTCCTCCGTTTCCCATTCCTGCACTGTTGTTACTGTTGATCTCTGAAGTCTCTTCAGTCCTTCATTGAGTGTTTTCTGGTTTTGCTTTTATTTTCGAGGAAAGGTGACCTGTGCCACACAGTGACTCAAGGACATTTGATAACCTGCTGCCTCTGACTTCTGTAGGAGTTTCTGCCTATTGAATCGTGTGCAAATCAGCATCTATAAACTCCAAGTATTTATGTTTCAGAGAGATATTTAGGAAATACGTAACTGTACTGAAAGAAGCAGGAATTTAAACATTTATTTCAAGCTGTTGCAAAGTTCAACTCATGTTTCCTTGATAGTTTGTCTACACGGTTTGTTAGTGCTCAGTAGATATTAGAAACAACTGTTCAGTTCTGCTTTCTTTTACATTTCATGCATTTACTTTGATTTAAATTCTGCAGTTGGGCAGTTAAGAGGTGGAATATTTCTGAAAGAGTCTGCAAATTCTAGCAGTCTATTTTTAAAAAGGCAGAAGTGTGAATTAATAACCAAAAATAGAATTAGATTTTAACTCCTGCATGAAAACTAATTCCCTGTGTTATTTCTAGGACATCTAAAATTACTCTGATAACACAGCCGAAGAGTTCATTAAATGCTTTTCATCGTGTACCAATGAACCTCTTTCTTCAGATGGGGAAGGCAACACTAGGGAAGCTGACGATTATTAAAGGTAAGACACCACTTAAGTAAGTCCATATTCTGTTAAAATGTTTGCATGAAAACACGATTTCTTCCTGTGATTGTCTTCCTGTTAACTTATTCAGAGAAGTTGTGTCACCAGTGGTGCTAATGACAATCAATATATAAATTATACAGCCAGATTTATGGCACCATGATGGAAATAGTCTGTCTGTAAACACTTTTTTTTTCAATAAGTAATTATCACAATGCATTTGGGGTGAAATCCTATTGCTGTACATGCTGAAAGGTATAGAGTGGTGCAATGTGGAGCCTGATGACAATATTGTAGTCTTGGTGTTGCTCAAGCATTGAGGTGAGTTCTACTGAAGCACTTACATATTTTTAGTTTGAATCATTAAGATAACAGTCCCTGTACCACACAAGAGGAGTGCTAAATGATTGCACTCTGTTGTGGGTGACTTTTAGTCTTCAGCATTAAACTTTAGAGAAGAAATTTCTTCTGTACTTATTCCATGCATTGCACAATATGATAAGTAATTGCAATTGTATAATCGTGTAATTCTACAAGAGTTTTTAATAAGTGAATCTCAAAATATTTGAAAGTCGGTACTTAAATAAACACAATGAATTTTGGATCCTGCTTCAAAGCTTCTGAACCTTTTGAATGTATGTTTTGAGCTGTAAATCTTATGAAAACAACCTCTGCAATGGGAATTATTATTGTAAGATTCTGTTTGTTGTCAGGCAGCAGGTAGTGTGAGAGGCATTTTCCCATCTTACTATGGCAGAACTAAAAATCCAGAAGTGCAGAGAAATGACAGTTAATCTGATAAATTCATAGGTTTTGGTACATCTTTTGATCTCACTGAGTGCCGTGGTAGCAGAGGAAAGGCCGCTTGCTTTACAGTTATTGACAGTTATCCTGATGGATTTCTAATGGAGATTGTTTATGGCTTGCAGACTGTTCCCCCCATAAACATTGATCTCCACACAGGTGAGAAGGCAGCTCCAGGATAAAAAGCACTAGCTTCCAAGTAATTATAATGTTAGAACATAACTTAATCCAGTAGTTCTCTAAATTCAATATTTGCCAGTTAACAGTGTGCTGCACTGAGAAAGGCAGCATCACCCTCTTCTGAACTTAACAGAAGAGTTAAATGTTATTTGAAAGAGAAGAGTTAGCTGTTCCTTGTGAGCACATAGATGAGGATTTTATTTTATCCTCCATTATTCTAAAGTAGCATTGCTACAATATCCTTAACTGCTCAGATAGTGACACAAAGACATTGCCCAAATCATTTGAGGTGGATTTTTCTAACACTTCGGGTGGTCATTGGGTTCATTAATGTGATGCATTCCAAAATTCCTGGCAAATTTATTCTAGAACCATATAATTCCTGACGTTGTATGTACCTATATACCTTGATGGCTCCATTAAAAATTACTGTCATTAAGGAAAGAAACTATCTGTGAGCTCTATGCTTACTATTGTACGGTATTATTGAAGGTTTGATTAATTTTTCTTTTAAGTTTGGAAACCTACTGTGTGAATATTGATGAATAACTTGTTTTCAGAAATAAAGAATAATAAAGAATATTTAATATAAATATAATAAAAATAGCTTATAAGGAATGGAAAACAAGAATATACATGCCACAGCAGCCCCACAGGTATATGTTTCTGATTAGTTGACGACTCTTTGGCCAACTTTGATAACAGCAGTTGAGAATTATGGCATGAGTTTTGCCAAAGGTTAAGTAAGATTTATGTCGGGAAAGCTTTTTGTATTAATTATGTATTTTTCCTTCTCCTTTTCTAAACATTTTTTTTCCTGAAGAGAGAAGGAAAAGAAAAGGAAAGGGAAAAGGAAAGGAAAGGCAAGGCAAGGCCTGTATGTTTTAAAATGTTATTTTCGTCTAAAAATTATTTCCTCTGTTTCAGGAAGTTGGTGTGCAGCAAACCACTTCTAAATCAAGTTGCGAGCTGGTACTGTAAAAAACAAACACTTTATTGGTACCAGACGTTTGTAAAGAAGTAATTGACACTCATACTCTAACAATAAGCAATTCCATAAAAAAAACAGGGAGCTACCAGAATAAACAAGTTTGCAATGATGTCCATCCAATGCTGCATATCAATCAGGGTCAGCCCCATCAGTGGTGGTCACAGCTCTGGGGCCAACTGCAGTTCTCCTGCTTTTGTCTCTTCCTTCTTTCTCCGCAGATAGCAGTGGGATCCCCAGCACGGGCAGGCTGTGGTCTGAACAGGGTGTCTGAGGGCTGGCGAAAAAGCCAAAGCCCCTAGAATTGCTGTGGTTTGGATGCGCAGGGGACCAAGGTGAGAGGCACGCTGCTGCCAGGGGGATGCAGGGTCAACACTTCAGCTTTTGGGGGACCAGAATCACTGAGTCAGGCCTCCCCGCTTTGGGTCAATGCTGTGGGGATGTGGCTTAGGAGCACCCAGAGCACGTTTGCCCTTCCTCCATTCTTGGTAATTGCGTGGGATACAATGAACATTAATGGTTTTTGCAACAGCAACTTGTTACATTTTGAGGTAGATTACTCCCTCTGTCCGTCATTTCAAGCTGGTTCTCTCCAGTCCACCCTTCCCACCCCACCAGTTCTTGTGTTTTACCTCCTGTATCACTGCCTTGAGTATCTTGAAAAGCTGACAGAGCAGTACGTTCAGAGGGGACATCTGGCACAGTTCAGCAACTGATAAGTCAAGTATAGTGGAAGGCAAAACACAAGGTAAGAACGGGTATAGTTTCTGTGTTGAACTGTTGAGCACGCTTTGGTAGCGGTGGGCATGTTAAAAACTGTATTGGAGAATAAGGCACTTGGGCAGAAGGTTTCTGTTCATCTCAGTGAGGCGTTATGATTTAATTGAGGGAGCAGAGACCTCTAGACTAACTCTAGTCCTTCAGTCCTGTCTCATGCGGCTTCAGAGGCCATATATCAGACTGGTGAGCTGGGTAAGGAAGCATAACTCTATTATTAGTGTGACTTAAAACCAAAATTAATGATGGTTTTGTGCGGAATGAAACTGTGCCTAGTGCAAAAAAACCCCTGTGTTCTCTTTCTGAGGGACTACAGTTTAGATTGTTGGGGGTGGGGGGGGTGTTTTTTTGTTACCCCTACACACCCCGTGGACATTTATTGACTGACAATCCAAAGAGCTAGGTTTATTTTTTGTAAATGTGGTCACGTTGTCTATGTAAACCTCTTAGCAATGAAGTTCTTGAAAGTTAGAGGAAATACATCTCGACTCCTAAAAGCCTAGAGTAGCTGCTATGTGAGTTTCTGCTGGTTTTGACCTTCAGGATATCTTTTTTTAAATGGCTTTCCTAGAAAGAAACAAAACTTGAGAAGGGGTGAAAAAAAACATACATTTTTCTTTGCTAGCATTTACCTTTCCTGTTGGAGGTGATGATGCAGGGCTTGGAAGCGAAAGCAGAGAGGGCTGGTGAATTGGTGATAAAGAAGTATTTAGTAATGTCTCTTCTCAGCCTCTCCCCAAGACAGTTCATGGTGCTTGGTGGGTTGTTTGTTTTGTTTGTTAGTTTGGTTTTGCTGTTGTAGAGACAATGAGCAGGAATGTCAGAGCACACAGAAGATGATGGCTTGAATTCCAGTGAATTGTGTTTTAGGTGTCGGATGTATGCTGTCAAAACTGTTGTTATGTAAGTAAGTAAGTGCATAAATCTATTTCATTTGCTTTCTTTAAAAAATTATTGAAAGTCATAAATATCATAGTTTGTAAGCAAAAAATAGCAAATAAGAAATAGTACAGTAATAGATACATACCTACATTTATATTGTAAATCAAAGAGACGCTGTTATAGAGTAGAAATTCATTATTTTTAGGAAAGTTCATAAGTATTTCCAAAGAGATGTTCATTGCTGAGGCTATTCTAGAGTAATAGGAAGAGTATTTGAATTGTTCAGCAATGATCTCTTCAGTACTTGTCATGACAGATTTCTGAAATGTTACTGAGCCAAAGTCACTCTTCATTCCCTTGATGAGTGAGACAGTGAGAGCAATTATCCCCAAATTTAGCTGTTCTTTTATTCTCAGTGATGTATATTTTCCCAAAATATTAACTGAATGGCTTCTAAACCATCAAACTTCAGTCTTGCGAAACTGCTTGCATGCGATTCAGTTCAGCTGTGTTGCTCAGTGTTTGTGGTGTGCAACGAACTGCCTATTGTTTTCATTCCCAGATTAAATCGCCGAAGGCTTTGGCAGTCTTGAGCTCTGTTGAAGTTGTTGGGATCTGAAGATGCTCACAATTATTATGGTGGTGGTAAAAGACTTTTCAAAGGCCTACCCACCAGATGTTGCATATAACAGTAGCAAAACCTTTTAATTTTGTACAAACACTAGTACAACTTGGAGACAATTCCGTCCTCCAAATGTACATCTGGTTGAGCAAAGGGTTACTAGAAAGAAGACACAAGGTTATTGAGACCCTTGCTCAATAACCACAGCCATTATTTTGCAATATTTATTGAGCTCTGCAGTGGTTTTCCTGGGACCAGAACTTGGCTGGTTTTAGTAGCAATATTTTCAGTTGTGTCATAGGGATTGTTCAATGTTATTAGAGCTGAATACTTTGATCTGCCATTTCAGAATTGCTAGTTATAGATCTTGCAGCTATGCATTTGCATGCTGTAACCTACAGAAAAATGTCATGTAATTGGAATACCAGCTTCACCCCCAGTGAGTCCCTCTGGTTTGTATCACCATCCAGAGAATGTGTCTGGGCACCATTCCTGTTTAACCTGGTTGACTGAACATTATGTGCTTCCACATAAACTTGTTCCTGAACGTTTAGGTGTAAACTGTCTCAAGAGAAACATATGGATAATTGCCACTTAAACCAGCTTTGCAGAAATAACACATGGGGATTTTAAGATGAACTTTCACATGTCTTACCAACACTCAGTCTACATAGTGCTTTGACATACAAGTGTACGATCAGATTCTTTTTCTTGTACAGCTAAAATATATGTATTTTTTTTTCAATAGATTTGCATATCTTTCCAGGAAGAACTGCTCTTCTTAAACAGCAGGTAAGGAAAAGAATATGGGTAAAATATTTGGGGAGGAACGGGAAAGAACATTTAATATATTTCATCTTATTATACATTTTTCTACATTGAAGTAAGTCAACAGGCTGCAAATATATTCTGCTACAAAGCTTTGTGTAAGAAATATCTCTATAAGAAAATACATCTCATTAAACATTTCCTGTAAATAAATTATCCCAAATAACTGTTTTGCAAGAGGAAAATGGGGGGTTAGGCCAATGCTAAGAAGAGTTAAAAACAGCCGAGAGCCTCTTTCTGCAACTCCCCTGCTCAGACCGGGTATCATTTTCTTTAATATAGAGTCACAATGAGAGCAATAGTGTGCCTCTGCTATGTGCTGTGTCAGTGTACGTAACACTTGGAAAGCTGGTTCCTGGTTCTTGAAATTATGCTATTTCTGAGCCTTATTCTTGTTTTGGTGACACTGGAAAAACTCTGAAATAAGCAGAGTTGGTATGACAGGACTGCAATATAAAACTCTGACTTGTAATAAACAGAAGACCCTGTCTGTGAGCAATCTCTCTGGGTCAATAAAGACTAATTCCAGCAGGGAAAGAGGCATGTGAAATACTCTTCTTATGTAGACTCTTACAAAAGATAAAAGCAACATAACTGAGGTCTGTGTTCTAATAAGGAAGTTTGAGTCAGGTGGTGTGGCTAAGCTGTAGCTTTTAACCACTGCTGGAAACACATAACTGGAGAAAGGTGGCTTAGGTATGGGTGACGTGGTCTTCAAAGTTAAACTACATACTGGTGTACCCGCATTGCTCAGAACTGACTAAACAGATAAGGCACGTGTATTACGAAACATGAAAATGGGTAATTACAACTTAGCAGTAGATCAATTATAGAATCAGACTTCTTTAAAGAAATAGCAGTCTCTTTACCAATGTCTACACAAAGGAATACTTGCAAATAAGTAAAATGAAACAAGTTTGAAAAGACCTGGGAGATGAGTGAAGGGATAGAGCCTGTCCATTTTCTAACAACTACACAAACAACGTAGAGTTTTGAGCTGTTTCCACAGTCCATGTACCTCCATCATTCCTGGCAGAACAGGCTGGACTGAGAGGACATTGAGTTCAGACTGAGTCCCAGCTGAGGCTGGTATGCTGTGACATCCCATGGTGTTTAACAACCCATTTGCGGCTGTACCATCTTCTTACCTCCTTTTCTGCAGGAGAGGAGGTACTCAGAAGAGCCAACTGCTTTTCCTTTGCTGCCTCTAAGAAACAAATCCGTTATACTTGTGCAGAGTGCCAGCAGTAGCCAGTTGCTACTAATAAAATGTCAACGTTTGAGTTTGTAGCACTATGCTCTAAACACCTCAACAAATGTCTACATCATCTAACAGCAAGTGACCCAACTTCATAGTTCTCTGTGTTAGACACTCTGCTGTTTGTTTTGGAAACATCTATAATGCAAGTCTGCTTAGGCAAAGAAAGTATATTTAGGACTAATGAGCAACTGCCTGTACATAATTCTGGATTCAGCATACACATATTTGCTTCATCTGTTCAACCCAATGTATACTAGCAGTAAACTGAGGCAAATACAAGCGATTAAGAGCCATACTATGACATTGAACTACATAAAGCATTTCAATTTACCTATGTATAGGAAACAAAATCCTGTTTAAATGCCTCCTCTTACAGAAACTGATGCTTTTTTGAAATTGTGAGATGGGAAGTTTCCACCTCTCTTACGAGGGCCTGCAAAACATGGCACTCTTGTCCTGCAGGAGTGCTTTCTTTGCTGAAGTGTCAGCCCGGAATGACAAGGGCATGTGGACATTCACAGCAACTTCATTTCCATTTCTCACACCTGCAATGCGGCCAATCAGGTGTTAACAGATGGGTCTTCCTGGCATGCACTGCTTGCTATAGGAGTACAACGTATACAATTTATTTAGCAGTCATTACCATGCTGGAAAACCCCTGCAGCCCTAACACTGAACCCCTGAAACATCACAGGGCAATGCAGCAAGGTAAGTGACATTAATTTCCACTGGACTTGTTTGCATACTAGCATTTGCCACAAAGTGTAGAAGTTATTTACAGAAGAGCTGCACAGTAGGAGAACTCCAGCTGCACTTGTTTTTACCACCATCTTAAAAAGAAATGCATTTGGTGTGACTTCTACTCCTATCCTAACTGTTACCTTAGCCATTCTGCTGTCATTTACAGTCCGCATTTCCCACCATGCCATAATGCATTAAATACACAAAGCCACAGTCACTTAATACTATTTTCCCAATCCTCGTTCAGATTTTCTGGCACACGTGGAGTCTTGATTTAGAAGAGGAGGTTGCATCTTTCCATACTTTGCAAGACAGCCCCTTGGCACAGTCACATCGTTGGAAAATCTCCAGTCCATGGGAGCCTTTCTTGCGCTGTTTGGTGCACACCTCCCCCTGATGCAACACAGGCTTGCAAATTTTGGTCCAGAAATGGCGAGCACAGCAGTGTCCCTCGATACAGTCTGATGACCGTAGGCAGGGGTCGCCTTCATGTCCTAAAAAGAGCAACCAAACCATTTTACCTCATGGAAAAAATGTGAAAGCACAGATTCAATGCAGATTGGTGCAAATGAAGCTCAGAAAAAGTAGAGATGGTTTTTGCATCTGTGGCTACATAAAGGATGTAAAGACAAGGGAGGTTATGAATTAGGCAGGTTCAAGGGGGTAATTAGTGACACCTGCCATAAGACTTAGTAAGGAGAAATTCAGCTACAAGATTGTAAGCAGAAATACAATGCTTAATTAAATGACTGTTACAAGAGGAGGATGTGTGCAATCTTGCACAACTGAAAAATGGATTGTCAGTCCACTTCTGATACAGAGAAAGAAGTAGATGCTATTTCAATCACAGGAACTGTTGGTTGATGTTACATCACCTTCTGAGTCATGCTGTGAATTCTCATGACAGACATCCACTTCCTGTGAAACTACCGCCTATTTCTGGTTTGCATTGATGTATCTTAACAGCAATAACATGATTCATAGGATCATTTAGGTTGGAAAAGACCATTAAGGTCATCAAGTCCAACTATAAACCATTTATAACATGAAGGAACAAAGCAATGTAATATAACGTGATCTTACCTTTTAGGTGTGACAGCTTGGAGCGTGGCCTCCCCAGGTTTTGCCATCCCAAATCCTTGCTGGCATAATGACTGTTCTTCTTGTTGCGTGGCCCTTCCAGAGCAGGGATGTGAGGTGTAAGGATGCTTTCAGTTACTGGTATGCAAATACCTGCGAGGCAAAAAACAGTCAAGGATTTGAACAAGAGGAAGAGCAACCGAGAGTCATAAACAGATCAGGATCAGGAGCATGGAAGTGCTGAGGCTTGGCCCCAATTCACACCTCCATCCCTGATACCTGGCACTGAACTGCTCCGCAGCTCTGATTCACTCCTCATGGTCAGGCTGTCTTGCTGTCCCTCTGGCTTTATCATCTGAGCCCCCCACCTTGAAGAGATTTCTCTCTCTGCACTCTCCAGAGGGGAGTATGGGAATGCAAACAGGATGGTTACAACACCCTCAGGCAGAACAGATTAATGATTCATTACGTCTCTTTTGCTTCCTTAAAAATGTGGGTTCTGTGCAGTCTTCCAGTGAGTCAAACCACACCGAATGTAGCACTGTGAGTTCAGGCAGCAGCATTTTTGGGTTTCCCCACCCCAAAATCAGAAAATATCTGGTAGTACACAAGTCTTAAGAATAGAAATATTATTGAAGAAAATGAAGTGGAGTGGAATGAAGTAGAAAATGATGGTTTCTTGGCTTACAAAAACAATGCAGTCACCCAGAAAAAAAAAATACTGTTGCTGGGAACACTCAGAGAAACAGATGCTATCAAAATGCTGATTTTTATGAAGGAAAACTAAGAAATGCCTGACGTACCATTGTTGCAGCGGTTCCCGGGGCAGCACATGCCATCCCTGTGGCAACGCTTCTTCTTTCTCCTGCACAGCATGCATGCAGACGTTGCCTGATGAGGACTGTGACAGTATCGCCCAACTTCACATTCTTTATCATTGGTACAAGGATAGGCCTGGTGGGTAAAAGAAAGGTTTATAGTGAAGCACTGCTTTGTACAAGGTGTGTATGCAGCCTATTAAAAAACATACCACAAAAAAACCCAACCAACCAACCAAATAAACAACCACCACCACCACTACCACCAAAATCTTCAAACAGAGAAACAGAGAGTTGAGATGCTGTTCACCATGGCCAGGAGATGCAGGAAAGGATGCTTCACTGCAGCCATATACCAATTTTAAAGCTGTGTCTGCTTAAAGAATCAGGGAGATACAACCAGCTCCCTGGCAGTTTCATCTTTTCTTGCCTCAAACATATATTGATACAAAAGAATGCGTATTTTTGTGGGTTAAGGCTTCTGAGTCATAGACAAGAGCTTAAAACTTTACAGTGAAAAATCATCAGAGCAAATAAAAATTGTGAAACACACCCTGCAATAGGTAACGTTTTAGTTTGAGGGATTTTCCTTTGATAGTTGTCAAACACACCGATAGATAATAAGTTCAGTGTTCTCAGGGTGAATATTTACACCGCACTGGTACAAGTTCCTTAGCAATTGCACCACTCCCCACACCAGTCAGACTCCTTGGAAGTGAACTAATATCCCGGTCAGCATTTCACTTTGATAACCTTCACTTAGAGGCTTTATTATACACCTTAAATTTGCCACTTGCTAAATAACACCCTACATTATGCAGCACAGAATCTATTATAGAGCACAAACTGTCTTGCGCATATAATTCCCTATAAGCAGAGACACACATATACAAATTCTCCTATATTAATCAAAACCAGTATTCTCTTCCAGGAAAACTGTTTTTTAAAAGAAGGGAGTGAAAGCACTGTATTCTCCCATAAAGAGGGACAAAGAAGAGCTTATTCCTACAAAAAGAAAAGACTCAATGCTTTAAGGAGACAAAAACACAAACTGCCACATTCCAGGATCCTTTCTGCCGACTCCCACACAGCTACAACTATGCTCCCTGTCTGCATCTAATTTTACTGCCTATTAAATTAATCATAGATTTTTTTTTAATTCCACAAAATTATACTTGAGGTATTTGTTTAGATAAAAAGATGAGAATAAATTCGGGGCATTTCCTGGAAAATTATGTTTACACTTCCTCAACTAATTTTCTCCAGCATTTTCAATAAATCAAAGTATTGCTTTTAGGGTTTTCAAAATTACTCTTGCAACTAACTATTCGCCACAAACAAAAAGCTCAACTGACTAATTTTCAATGTAGGTTGCTTGCTTTACTAGTAATATTTTAAATCAAAGCTTAATTATACTGCTATCAGGGGAAAAAAACACCAACATCAACCACCAAACAAACAAACAAAAAACCCACAAAAACAAATCCCAAAACAAACAAAAAACCCCCACCAAACTTGGAGGCTATTGAGAATTTGCTCTGAAAATTGTCTTTAGATGGTGAACTTGTTTCTCTGTGCCATTCTGTTGGGAATTGCAGAAGAAACAAGAGGTCTGATAATAAAATGAAGCAAGTTTCTCTAGTGCCATTAGTGGGAGAAAGGACCAATTTCCCACGTGATTTTATTACTTGTTTTCTTTGTCAAAAATTACTTTACAGTGGCAAAAGTGCTGGCTGGATATTCCCTAGTGCTGCTGTGCCATTACTTCTGCCCTCTGAATATGTGTCTTTGAAGAATGATTCCAGAGCGCAGCTGTTTGGAGTAACCTGACGTATGTGTAAGTCTTTCTCCTTTAAGAATAAACATTTCCTCTTGAGTTCATCCTCGAGAGGATGAACATCAAAGGCTGCCAGATCTTTTAAGCAGGAGCAGCAATAAGAACAAATGCAAGCACTGCCCTGTTCTGTATTCTTAAATGGGTTCCACCTATTCTAGCAAAGTGGAACTAAAGCCTTCTCCCCTCAATCACATCACTCCTTTCCCTCATTGTTCCAGCAAGAAATCATTAACGCTGACTTATGATTCATGATATAGTCACCATAAAAGTAAGGCTTCCCTGACTTAAATGACACCTCACTAAACTAAGGATCTTACAATACAGAAAAGTGATTTTTATATAGACCTGTGCATGGTTATACTGAGTTCGGAAAATAGTAACACTGCTAGCTGGGGGAAATGCAAATAAAAAACAGATGAACTAGCTAAAACCTGGAGATGAAGGCATTTTAGACCCTTGTCTGTCATCAAGACCTTCACAACCGCATCTTTTTTCCAATATGGGCATGTGGTATACACCTGCAACTTGTCAGCAAGAAGCCTACTTGCAGTTTTCTTTTGGTTCCTCAAATAGTTCTTAAAAAAAAAGAGTTCCTTGATCCCGAATAGTGTTAATGAATGCTCTCACATACTATTTCTAGCGTATGTTTTACTTTTGGCTTTTAGGCTGAGTGATATGTAAAAGATATTTTAAGATACGCATCTAATCGCCAACTCTCAGCTCTGTCTTTAAGAACAGTGAAAGCAACCAAAGACAATTCAATATGAAAAACTGGTAAGGAAAGTGACATAACTCAACCTTTATTCCCACTCTAGACACCCATCCAAATAAAGACAACACTTTTGAAAGGAAAAAATACACCAAAACATTCACCCACCTAAGGCAAATGACTGTATCACATCACGTTGTGTTACATGTATCTCAAACAACAACTGGCAAATCCAATCAAAACCTCAAAAGACCAGCTGCCAGCCAGCTATATGAAAAACCCTCTTGCAAATGCCTGATGCTGCCAATTGCCTTGATCTTTCTTCCAAAACCACCATCCATTTGATATCCTAGCTATCAGTCACAGAGAGCTTGAAACAAAAGCGTCTACATTGCTTTGTGTCTGTCTCTAAGTCACTTGGCATTCATTGCAAGAACTCCTGCTCCCAGTATTTTCTATTACTGCACAGCATTTAGTGTTAAAACACAACAATAAAATAATACCGTGTGTACGTAGCCCTGGCTAACAGGAGGGAAAGATGTTCCCATTGTTGGCACTAGCTGAACTAATCTATGTATAAATATGTGTATATTTTCAAAATACAGGACAAAGAAAACATACTTGTAAAAATGTACATGTTAACAATTGCCTATGCATGAGTCAAGGTTTTCAAAGTCTCTTACACTGCAGTGCCTGAAACACAGTCCTTACATTTGGAGAATTGCAAAGAACATTTCCTATATACAATGCAAAGACACAAATCAGTCCCAGATGGAGAGGGGAAAAGCAAGCTGTAAACCAGCTCTACTTCCCCAGCAATGATAACTAATTCTACAAGGCACATCATCCCTTCACATTCTTCAGCTATACATATCATTTTCTGGTCGTAAATCTTTATCCACTAAACACAGCTTTGATATTATGGGAAACCAGATGAAACCAAGATAAAATACGTAGCACTCCCTGAAGCTGCATTTAAACAATCTTATTTAATTTTTTTATCCCAGATTACAGGCAATCAAGTCACCCATAGCATGACAGAAACTAGATTTGCCTGTGATAATGAGTTGCATTTTCAGAATTCATTGTCTGATTAAGAGCATTGCTTGCTGGGATATTTTTCTTCTCAGTCGTTCCAATTACTTTTGTACCCTTGTTGAATGCATGTCCAAAAATGTACAGCAAATATGCACTGGGTTTTTCGCAATATTGGAGGATTCAGGCTAGATGTTCAGATGAGTGCTGCTCATGCTGTGCAAGGATGTTCCCTGCATCGGTCCACCAAGACGAACCTTGGCCAGCCAAGTCACAGCAACATCTAAATCTTAAACTTTTCTTTTTGAGAGAGAGAATATGAACCTTCGTTCCTGCCCTTCCTGAACTTACATTGAAAATGCTGAGAGTGCATGATAGAAATACTCAAGGAAAATGATACAGATGATAGAGAAGAAAAGTTGGGGGGGTTTTATAGTCGAACAAGCCCTTCCAGGAATACTATGGAAGCTCTTCCTTTTGCATTAACTTCACAGTGAGGCTGAGGAAGGGACAGACTCTCAACTGTTTTAAGTGGCCAACGCCATTCCCTTGATTTGAGGAATGTACAGGAGTGAATTTTATTTCGACCTTTGTTTTCCATTTTTGGCAGAGGAGATCTAACTTAGCACCTTTTCTTGGTGTAATGAGGTTTTCTTAATATTTCTGCTGGAGTCATTTACTATCCAGCATATTTTATACAGTCAAGCTGACTCACAGAGTTTCACCGCAAGCTGGAGCCACACTAAGTGATAGGACTGTTGTGCTATGGAGTCAGAGTCTCTCTGTCCAGCACGATAAAACATAATGGAGAAGCACTCCAGTGGGAGGGTAAGACAGATGCTATAATGTGCTGAAGGCTGAGCAAGTAGACTGATGGCAGACACACTTTATTGAGCTTTGGGAGATAAGGGCTTGAGTTTCACCACAGCCTTCAGCAAATACTTGAAGACAATACTCCCGGCAAGTGCCTTAGTCGCTAGGCTCTCATTTACTCATATTATCATGTGTCACTCGGTTTTATGCTGAAGCTACTCCACGCCGTATTAGCTATGTCAGAGAAAGGCAGGAAGAGCCACTGGCATTTTCGCCAAGGCTGTGTCATCACTTACCCAGCACAAGCCGTCCTAGAAACTGCTGGCTTCAGACTCACCTTCAATGCTGAGAGGAGCTGTGTCTAAATAGATGGTTTGGTGGGATATCAGTAGTGACTCCCCCGGAAGCAGCTAACTTTTCTATTTTAAAAAAGAAAACACATCATAAAGTCCAAGTGCAGAGTCGATCCTGGCAGGAGATCATGGCTGCTACCACTCCCAGCAGAAGAAACAGCATGGAGGTTATTCATTACCCTTCCACTGTGGATTCTGAGCAGCACTCAAGAAGAGAACTGAAGTCTTATATACCACATAAATGACAATATCACTGCAGTTACTGCACTGGACACTTGGCCAGCTTCTGTCCCATACAATGGGGACTGAGCTGGAGAACAGGACAAAAGCCACAGTCACTTGTACAGCCAGGAAGCAAGAGCATGGTGGAGCTACCAGGTCAGCCTTTCATCGCTCGCTCTCACCTGGCAAAGAGGCAGCAGCTATTATAAAGGTGAGACAAGTGTCTCAAGAAATGAACACGTACATTGCCCTAGAAATGGTCTTGCTTCCTAGGTACCGGTGTGTTAGAAATCAAATTTAGGCTACTAATCACAGTCTTGTACATACAGAATCCTTAGTTATTAACATCCTATGCAAATACCTTTGCCACTAGGTTATGCTATCACATCCAGCAGAAACATCTGTTTCTGCTGTCCAAGGACTTCCCTTCGAAATCACACCTTTGTAATCGTTCATGTTCACACTGTGCCTTTGAGACAGTTTACCATCAATGAATTGGCACTACAACTCAGTTTATTACTCACTACATACAGAAAAAAGGTTATTTTCTCTATTTTAATTACTTATACTTCCATAGATTTTAAACTGAGGAGGTGGAAGCTGACATCTCTATGGCCTGTGTGCTAACTACATCAAAACTGGCCTGAACTATAGGCAAGGGGACAGGAGTTTCCACCCTCCACATAAGAGATGAACAATAGAGCTTGTTTGCCCTTTAGTCTTGGGACTGAGCACATTGCTTAATATTCCACAGCCATCAGGCACGATGAAGCAACCAACTGGCTCAGTCATGGTGAGAGCCTCTCCTTCCCAGCATCCTGCTTTGGACAGCACAAAGCTATCTTTCTGAGCAAGGACTGGGTCCCCATAGAGCAAACATATGAAATAGCCACAGGGGTGCCAGGTCTGCTTTTGCTTTTCTCTCTCTCTGAAGAATTAGTTAATCCAAAGTAAAAGCATGCCAATAAATTAGGAAATGCAAACATATGCTTTAAGCAAATAGCCTGCTGTCAAGACTAATTACAAAGAACGCAAGTCATTGTTTGGCTCCTTGTTTGGGCCTGATTCTGAGCTGGGATCTCAAATTTGTTTTGGCTTTTAGAAGATCAACATTGGTGGGACAATTGCATGCAACATGTGCCTGTAGAGCTAGATGAATACATCACATGTGGGATTTGTTCCACTCGCCTCTTTGGAGACAGAATGAAGATTCTCTCGGTGAAAGTCAAGAAGAACTAACATCATCTCATAGGACACAAACCTTCGTAACAATGGAAATAAGAGCTCTTCATTCAGAACCACATAAATGTGATATGGCAAAATGGAAGGGAGAAAGGGAAAGGCAAAGCTTTTTAACAATCGAACAAACAAACTCCCAACTCTTTGTGGTTTTTACTTTCTGATAGCTTCTCAAGTGTATTCAGACAAACCCATGTCTAACTGGCAAACTTCAGCTTAGCATTCTCCTAGCAAACACATACATTAAGATGTGGATGGGAAATGACTGTCATTTACCACTACTTTGTTTTAAATCACAAATGAGAAAAGAGTTTATCAGCAGCCATCTGGAGCAATGCAGTTTTCCCACAGCACTGCTGATGTTGCTTTTTTCTATTCTTAGCTCGACACAAGCATAGATGATAGCGAGGGGTCTCACTGTGCACAAGCAGAAAGCCATGGTTAATTTATCCCATGGAGGAAATCATGCTGTGCTCTCAGACAGCTCCAGACATGGATCCTGTCTCAGACTGATCTCACCAGAAACTCTCAACTCTCAGTGACTGCTGTGGCACAGACCATTCCTGAAAGGAAAATTCACAGTAGTTGCAATGAAACAGATTTATTCTGTTCAGTTGCCATGACAAGTTTAACGATTCAATTTTTCTCACCAAGCCTCCTGCTTGTTAAAATAATACATTTCTGACCCATTTCTCTGTCAGACAGAGAAAAGCGGCATCTTCCGCCTCTAGATTAAGCACAGGCACTTTCTTCTAGCAATAACTTATTTTTAACTCTTCAACTTAAAACACTGCCGTTCATGAGATCTGATTCACAGAGTGCTACATCGTGGATATGTACATTGCAATCTCCAAAGATCATGCATTCAAACTGTGCAGCTATTAGCCCCAGAAGCCTGCATTATTGAGACAATAAATACTCGTGTTTCAAAGTAATACTCAATCCACTGCTAGACCACCAGGGGAAGAACATTTCTAAAACGTGCAGCAGTCCAGCTCTCTTGATTTGCTAGAGCCAAAGAAAACTCAGGTCTTAACAACCAAAGAACAAACCTCACTGAGGGTTGTTTCACCCCTCTGAACTGCCAAGGCTGCAGGACTCATGTGGGTCCCCACTCAGGCTTTCCTCATCCCAACAAAAATGCCACGGAAAACAACTTCCCATTCTTTAGGCTTGGTGCTGGATTTGAATGAGCATTTTAGGTCTACTGCGGAACATCTTTAATAGCTCACAATTCAACACCTTTTCTTACAGAACTACCTACATTTTGTGTCCTCCTGGAAGGAGGCAGTGTCTGTTTAAAGCTGGCCTTGGCTTCAGGAGGACATACGGAGTAGGTAATCTGAAAGACTGCAAGTGGATCAATTAAATACCCGGGTAGGCACTGTTATCCGAATTAAATTTGCATTAATTTAGTGCATTTTACATGTGTTATGAAAGTATAAACTCAGAAGTTTAAGGTGCTTAAAGTAATCCATCCTTGCGAGTTTATCCAGTTTAATTCACCTTCTAGCTAAATGATTCCTCATCTAGCTAAAACCCAGAATGAGTTACATTTACAACCAAATTACTTAAAGGGCAGCACACTATGCTCCAAATACACACAGACGTACGTTGTTGATACCACAGAACAGCATAAAAGTATCACTAGGACGCAACATTTACATGGTAGTTCCCAAGGCGGCACAGCTATTGGTGTACCTGTACTATCACACCTTTAAGGCAAATTATCAACCTGTGATCTGTATTGGTGTCACTGTCCTGAATTCTGCCATTTCCAAGGAAGCTTGTTATGCTTCCTGCCCCACGCACACTGTGCACACACGGGTGTCAAATTTTCCCTCCCCACCTCATATCATGGCCATGGGATTATACAGCAGAGATTCGTTCTCAATATTTGGACAGAGCATGAATCTCCTACACTGCTTGATTTTGCAGGAGGCTTCCCTGCTCCATGGACCTGGTGCCTTACAGAAAATGTTTAAAGAAGGTTCAAAAGTTTGGTGAACAGTCAGTTTGACCCCAAAATTTTATGGACTTTGTGTCAATGTATATGATTCATATTGTCTGGTGAACTATCAGCAGCAGCACTACAACAGAGAGCACCAAAACAACGTTAGGTGATCTTTGAAGTTGACAATGTAGTAATAAATCAATGTGACAGGAAGCCTCTAGGTCTTGATTTTATGTCATTTTTGAAGGCATCACCAAAGACTGCTCGAAGAATAAAGGTTTGTTAACATGCACTTTGTTCTATGTCCAGCCTTTTCAGCAGACTGTTCTTGCCCTTTTATCTCTGCCTTTTCCCCACCCCTTTTCTGATGGTTTAGCTTTTTAGTTTTGTCTCTAATTGACTACTTATCTTCTGTTCTGAGTAAGATTCTTCTGGCTTTTTGACCAACATGTTTACTGCAATGGATGAATAGTGAGTTACCAAAATCGGTTTGCCCCCTGAATCTGTTAACTCTAGAAGTATGGAGGTTTTGTGGGTTTTTTTAATCTATGAATACTATCCAGATGGAAACAGCCAGCAGATCCTATGGCTCACACAGCACCAAGCATAAAACCACAGGTAGACACTCAGATATTGTGGTTTGGAGTAGAATAACACTACTGGGAACTGGCAGTAAGTTACTGTTCCAACACCTGGGGCTGAACACCCCCAAATCATGACACACTTTCAAGGTGGGGCTTCTATTGGGAACTATCTCTGCAAGCTTGTATTCACAGCAAGAAAAATGAGATGACAGCATTACCTTCTGTAGTGTAGCCACTAAGGAAGTAAGTTTCTTTTGCTTTTAAACATTCACAACATCTAGAAAAAGGGATAAACCCTGTCTTATTGAAGTCAGTGCAAAAACTCCCTTTTGTCTGCTACAGCGCCTGGAGAGAGAATGCTTCCAGGTTATAAACATTTGCAGTCTTCACCCTGGAAATTACTCTAAGGTATTCCTTGCAGAATATGCTTTGCATTGCAGAATGCAAAGCAATTAAGACTCTGGCCCTCATGTTTAAAAGGACAGCCCTGAAAACATGAGTTCGTGTCAGTCGGAGAGACAGCCAGATGTCGTATGTCTGAGAAGGACGAACCACAGTCTCCACCTCAGCAGACTGCCGGCTCCAATCTAACATTGTTACCGAATGTCAGCGTTATTGTCTGTCTCCCTGATGGTCATTTATGTGAGAACACCTGGCTCATACTGCTCTTTCAATCCCCAGTTCTTTCTCCAGGCATCAGAAACCACCACTGTCATCTGATATTTAAAACACTTCCCTTCTTTTCCTGCTCTACGTAAGCCCCTCTGCAGCGTGACGGCTGTGACCGATCCATTGCAAGGGAAACTGAGAAGGACCAAGACCTTTCAACTCCAAAGCACCTACAGAAAATTGTAATCAAACAAAAATCAGCCAGCCCACCTTTAAAATCAGAACAAATAATGCCGGGGCACCTGCACCAGCTCGCGCTCCCCAGTCTCACGCACTACAGAGAATTCAGAGTCATGAACACAAAAGTTCACAAGTTTTAAGGACAAACAACAGGAATAATTACAATATGAGAGAGCGGCACCTCATCCTGACTCATTGTAGGTGCAGTGATGATTGTACGAGGAGCCAGTGAGGCTGATGCAGCGGGACCACCTGCAGGAGAACAGCTGTCCTGGGAAAGGGTTGGTCACAGCCCCCTGAGGGCACAGGCAACCTCTGTACAGTGCTTAGATTCATATTGCTATTCAGCTGACGCCTCGGTAAAAGGAAAAATTATAACAGTATGTTATTAAGGCAAATTATCACACTTTACTCAAAGAAGGTCAAAAATGGCATAAAAGAAAGGACCTCTAACAGCATCATTTAAAAAGTCATTGTACTTTTATTATACGGTTAAGTTAGAGCTGCCTGCCCAACTTCAGCCTGTGGTAAATAACGTAGCAATCAAGGTTTCAACACTATTTACCCTTTTTTTTTCCTTTTTCTTTTAAAATGCTCCTGGTTAATTTCGCACAAACAAGAAAACAGGAACAACACAGCAAGGCAAGAATAACTTGTGAGTAAAACCAGATGAACACTAATATATTTACATCGCGTAATGACTCCACTATTAATTCAAACAAACCCAGGCCCCAATTCTCAGAAGAGCGAGCTGAACACATGCAGTCCAGGAGGCAAGAACAGGGTGGCTTCACACTACATTTGTGTCTGTGGCCCTGAGCTAGTAGGGACTGCTCTTAGTTTCAGTCTGCAATAGCCATGGAGGGACCATCTCTCATTCCAGACGTCGCACTCTGACTACACCCTCTTCTCAATCTTAGGAGCCCCTTTCCATTTTCAAGCAAGACTCCCTTCAGTGCTAGTCACTGTAACGCAGGAAAAACAACAGGATTTCCAAAAATACCTAATTCATAGGTAAAACAAAACAAACCAACAAACACAACAACCCACTTAATGTCATAGAAATGAGAGAAAAAAAAAAGAGAGGGGAATAAAATCCAGACTCAGGTCCACTACCCATAGTGGACAGTCATTTCTTGATAAACGTACCAAGAAAAAAAGAAAAGGCCAAAGAAACGGGAATAATCCTTTACAATTTCTGATTCAAGCCAAAATGGACATTGTGTTGTTCTAGTCATTGTCAGCATGCATTTACCTAGGATTCTGGCATTTAACATTGAATTAACTATAAATCCGTTCTCCACCTCATAGCAAGCTGTTCTGCATCTGAGACTTGTATTTACCCTCTTCCCTGCTATGTTTTACCATATCTTCTGAACTTATGTTTTCAAGCACTCTCTTCTTGTCTGAAAATAATATTCTTTATGTGGAGTTACAGAATTTCTTCTTTGTTCCTAGATGTCTTGGATGTTGATCAACAAAAAGTCATTAAAAAGTTTAATCCTCTGTGCTTGGCACTACATCAGTCTGAGAGCAGTGGCTTTGTAACAGCCTTTGGAATAAATAGCCATTAAAGATTTTATTTTTCCTTATACGGGTCACCCACACTTTATAGTGGGTGGCCCTTTCATTTATCCCATTACCGTATTTCCACTTCTAAAGATAGGCCAGATGCAGCAACCTGATACTACTTTTGAGTTCATGCAACTTTATTGTAACGAAAACTTTGGCGTATATCTGATACTTGTTAGGAAAGCAAAAAAACCAGGAACCGTGGTAATACTGCACCACCTTCTTGAAAACTTTTATTCTGCGTGAGTTGGATTCTCCAGGGTGCTCCACGCTTCGTTAGCAAGCGTTTTTCACAGAGTCAACCCATATCTGAACTCCTCTTCTTGGTATTATATCATTTGCCTTATACCCATGCCCAGAGGCAGTGTCTAGGTGCTATGCTTTCTTATAATTCTGCGTGATCAGTTCCTTAACTGCTAGACGGGCTACATAAGCAAGACCAAACGAGGGCAGAAAATATTTTAAGGGGTTTGGTTGGTAGGTTTTTCTTTCAAACAGATGGACACAAGCTAGTGGAGATTAAATGGCTTGGCTATTCGAAAGCCAAATAAGAAGTCCAGAGTACACAAGTCATTTTCTTCAATCCTCATCAATTTAACTGTATGTCTTTCCTTTTTCTAAAGTCATACCCTTCCTTTCAGATGTTCTAAATGTGACTGTGTCTTTAAGCATTCTCTCCTCTATACAGGGATACAAACACAAATCAAAGTGGTCCCATTTACCAGACGAGCATGAACAAATGCAGTCCTATTTTCTATTCACACTCGTGGAAGCATATTTTACATAAATAAATAGATTGCCTAAAGCATGTTTTACAGATGAACTTAGCCTATTTACCAACTGCCGAACAATTCTTAGAGCATGGATATCTGCAAAACTCTCAAACCCCATGCTGAAACCAGTCATTGAGCGTGGCTATGTGATGATAATGGCAAAGGAAGATTTCCTTCCTTACCTTTTTGGTAGAGTGTTGGCTGGAAGATGTAATGAGGTGTCATTTATTGTTTTCCCTTTACTTCAGGAAGGAAGTTTTAATTAGGCATCTAAAAATATATATAACTAAGTCTCGGGTAGTTCAACTAGCAGCGGTGGAATTATCCTAATTCTTGATGTTATTTATATGTTTATGCTTCTGAGACTATAAGCATATTAGTAATCGTTTACTGTACACAAAGCATGATTTACCTCTTAGATTATTTTCCTAGTTACATCGCAAGAAGGCAGAAAAGCAGACTCAACTGACATGAAAGAACAGTACTTCATCACAGAAAAGTCATATAGAAACATTAGATGGTTTTCCTCAGTCAGGAGCAGAGTATTTCCCAAGTCAGCCAATTCTTTTCCCTTTTCCAGCTCTTCAAATTCACCGGGCGACAGGACTTTGCACTTGAAACAAGTGAGATGGCGCTTTTCCCCAGCTGGGAGCCCTTTGCACTGTGTCTGTAGCTCTGTGCTCTGCAGAGCACTTGGGCTCAAGGATTCCACTCCACCTGCGCTGAACCAACAGCTACAATGGTGCTGACCAAACACCTACTGTGCCGAAAGAGCTGCAACAACCATGAGGCAGCTCTTTGCATATGCAAGTGTCTAAGTTTACCTGCCTCATTCCTGCAGGAATTTAGCTTCCTTGGAGTCATGCAAAATGGTCACCAGAATACAACAGATAGGGGCTAAACGTCAGGTTTTGCCATCATTTCCAAAGCCAGTCCCTTGCCAGCCTTCCTACAGGCATAGAAAAGGAAGAGAGGAGAGAGTACCTAAGACCTCTGTAGTGCTTTGCTGCTGCGACTTCACATTTTGCCCCCTGCTCCTCCCTGGAAATGCTGAAATACCATTTTCATTGCTATTGGTTTTCCCTGGTGTCAGTGGCACAGAAGGCAGGAAAGTGCTCTACCTTAAAAGGTCAACAATTTGGATTTATACTGTAGACAGGTAAGCTCTTTCACTAAAGGAAAAGCATACATTTTCATCAGCATCATTAAAATGATCAGTCAAAAGTCTTGTTTTGAGGGTGTCGGGCTATCTTGAGCTGTAACAACAGGTCATATGAATTACTTAATACTTAGCTTAAGTTTTAGATAGCACATAGTGTACTTACAAAGACTTCCTTTAATTTAAGTACTTTATCCAGGTTTATTCAATAGAAGACACTTTTTTCTCAGTTAAGCCAATGCAATCATGCTGAAGCCTACAGGTTGAACGTGTAAAAGAGCACTGGGATCACTGATATCACTGTAGACACTGAGAGGGTCCCTCAGTAAGACATATCATACAAGTACTGCTCCTCAGTTGGGCCTCTGTGTACTTCAGAATATACTGGAACATGCAAATACAACTACATTGTTATTTTGATGTTTTTCTAGAACAGCCTGAGAGAACATAATCACTCTATTCCAAAACATTCTTCTCCAAACCTTTTTGCATTTTTCCTCGTCTTCTATTAATAAAATTTGCTATGCTTGATCATGAGATCTGGAAAAATAAAGGAAGAAGCACATGCTAATGTGCTTTGCCCATTTTTGTTTGAAACAGAGGACAAGTCTGTCTACACACACACCTTCACAATCATAGACCTCACTATTTCTCTTCTGTATTTTTAAGTTCTCATTATAAAACTCAGCGAATGGAAATTGAAGGCACTGACAAATATCAGCATTAGCAGCAGTGCAACAATCTGTTACACCAAGAAAACCCAGGTGTTTGCAGAGCGATGGCCAGTAGGGACTGTGTGCTAGGAGCAAAATACAAACGTCTGGATCCTCCCCAGCACCTCTTCTAGCTATTTATGCAAACCTTTGCCAACCTTCTTTCCTCCTTTCTTTTCAGAGTCAGCTTCTTTCTACTCACAGCTAAGCCACAGTTGTTTACCATATACCAAAAAGTTCATTTTCTTAAAGTCTTCAAGTCAAAGTACATCTGGATTGGAAATGAGAGTCTGTGTTAGGCCCGTCTTTCATGTAAATACACACACACACATCTGAATGGAAAAGTGCCCGCGTGTAACAGATTTACTGAGGAACGTGCAGTAGTACCCTTATCGTTCCTATCGGGTGTCAGTCAAGAAAGACTCTTGAAAAGTTCAAAAGAAAAGCAGCAAACTGTTGTTTTAATGAGACTCCATTAGGCAGAACTCTGTTCATGCCTCTCCAGGATCATTGTTTTCATTAGCGAGATACGTGAATAACAGCAAAGCTATTTGTGCGGCGCTGGTTGCTCGGGTGCCGGCTCCCGCTCTGCCAGAGGGCTGGCTGTTAGATGTTCCATCCAGCACTGCTGTTATCTGCTCTGCGAGAGAAGAAACTGATGCAAATGAATGGAAATGTTGTGGCTAGCCAACAAAAGAGCTTTCCCAGCCAAAATCAGAACAAAGGTTTTAATTTATTCAGGAAATCAAAAGGCTAAAAAGGCATGATCTTGCAATCTCTCCCTAATGTGAGTAGTCCTCGCTGTGATAAAGAATCTGATGTTTTCATTGAGCTTCACGATCGATCTACTCACTAAAGACTTAGAACATGAGTAAAGACTGGAAGAGCAGGTCATCAATACACCACAGCATAGAAATATTATGAAATGTAAATTGTGCTTTAGTTGGGAGCATTCACTTTAAGTTGGTTTAGAGCAACCTGGACAAAGTCTTGAAAAGAGGCATATAAATGGTCTGGTTTGTTCACAGAAAAGCTAAGACTGCGTGTGTCAATTTTTTTGAAACATCTCATCCACCCATTTACCCACAGAGTAATATCATGGTCTGACAATGCTGTCAAAAATCAATTTGGTACATCTGAAATGAAACTCTTTCAAAGCTTAAATAATCTGCTTTTGTAAACTAACCAGGTCTACAAATATTTAAGTCATTAGACACATTTGCAAATCTAACAACGCTTTAAAAACCATTAGTGCATTCAGAAAAAGCAGCTGCAGTAGAGCACTCCATAAATCTACTTTTTCTGCTTCCTCTGAGCAAAACCTGTTCCAATTTCAGAGTTAAGACTTCAGTTCAATACTACAGAACAAACACATGTGAGAGAACAAACCAGATTACTTTTTGATCCCAAGCCTCTCTCCACATGTAACCATGGCTTAGACAGCTTTTACACTTAGGCCTCTCCACACAGCCACCAAACCTGCTCTAGAAAACGATCTAAGTACCTATAAAGTGATCTGTACATGCACAACCCCATCAGTTCTGATGGGATTACTGGTGGTGGGTTTTGTCCTAAATGAGGGAATATAGAAGCTCTATACTTCGAATATTAGGCTGCTTGTAGTGAAACAGAAAGGACCCACAGGTTTGTAGTCAAGCCCCAGTTGAGAAGGGTGGTGGGTCTCTAAACCTAATGTCAGCTCTAACTTCAGCACACGGTGTCTATTCCCTGCTGGACGCCTTCCCATGGATCACACAGGAAGTCTCGACTACAAACCTTTTAGTTCTCCAGCTTCTTCCTAAGTTTTGTCCAAAAAAAGGAGGCCTAAAATGACTGGTAAAACTTCTGCCATTGTTTGAGAAGAGTTAAATCTATGCTTTTCCCCCAACAGGAGCTCTGGGGCTCGCACTGGCAGGTGGCACCTCCCGAGCACACACACAGCAAACATTGCTAAAAACACCTCATTTCCCCAAAAGTGAAAAGCTGTGGGTAAGGTACAATGACTTTTCCTTGCTGCCTTTCAATTAACTGCTGAATCCCATTTTCAAAATTCAGGAACTAACACACTTCAGAAAACAAATATATTTTACAAACCACACCGCTTCTTACCAAAGAACTTGCAAGAAGCAGCGCTACTGAAAGGCTACCAACAGTCCCATGTGGAGTCTTGGAGGAGAACCACCAAGCAGCACTAGCAGGAAAATAGTTGTGGTTTTTTGTGGGTTTTTTTTTGGTTGGGGTTTTTGTTTTTAAAGGAAAACCACAACAAAAAGTGCTAAGAAGCAGATTTGGGTACCATTTAGAGACTGGTGTGCATCTGTAACCAGGACTAGTGACTACCATGAAGCAGGTCATCACAGATTCTATATGAATTCTGCCATGTTCAGGATTTTAAGAGAAGGTGACATACGCTTTCATGCTTGAAAACTGTACTGCCTACTTACACCACATACACGTGCTAAAACCTATACAGAGATGTGCTGATGATTTAATTTTTAAAATTATTTCGCTTACCTAGATATATGTCACATGGCTGTATAGCAGAGATACAACACGGGACCATGCTGGCATATGGCAAATGATAATAGAATATAACAAACCTCGGTTACAGACAAAACCTGCATTGTTCTAAGCAAAGCAGAAATAGGAATTCCAGTGTAAATGCCAGAAGGGTTCAAATCCAGCTCTGTAGTGGATTTACAAAGGGCTGAATGACGTCCAAAGTCTTTTAGGATATGTCAACAAATCAAATCGAAAACACAGCTATTCCAACAAGGGATCTGTGCGTACTTACATACCTGCCATGTAAGAACTGGGTTTAGTTAACATAGTTAGGAAACTCTTCATTTAAGTTTTATTTGCTTCTCCCTTTTGAAAACAGCTTACTATTTTCTTTTTTTCTTTTATGGGCCACCAAATTACATGTGACCAAATGTACCTATTTAGTGAAAATGGGTTCCATTAGTATGTAATCTTATCCTTGCATTGTTTTCTTCTGAAGAAAAATAATGGAGAACAGGTGGTGATGCTTAGCATCAAGCTCCTGTTTCTAGAATTACAATCTACTGGGAGCCACCAGCAATCTCTGAAAGCTGTCATAAGCGCTGAGGAACCAGTATGATCCACAGCACACTCAATACATTAAAGCGTCTTTTTGAAAATTTAAGTAGGTGTGACAGGAGAAAACTGGCTGAATGGCGCAGGGATTCTAACGTGTCCCTGCAAAGGGTCGTGATTTCCTTCTGCAGCCCACAATAAATAACTCAAGCTGGCCTCCATTTCCACAGCAGAAATTAGACATTTAAAAAATTCAAATAGGTACCATATGTACTATAAACCTTTCTGGTTTAGCATTCAAATGTAGCCGCATTCACATTGTTGGAAAATATGGCATTTAAATTCTCCTAGAAGAACATTAAAAAGCTGTTCCTTTACACTTATTTATTTTCTCAGTGTCACACACACAAAAAATGCAGCGTTGATAAATATCTCCTCGATATAGTTTGAAAATACATTGATGTCACACCACACGAACATTTTTATCCAGCAAGTCACAAACCCCACAATTCAAATTGATATTTCTTTGTTTCACCATGCCACCCTTACCTTACCAAGTAGGAAGATGTTTAAAACTAATTCTATGTAACCGGCAACAGTGTTTCCCAATGCATTCTCATGATGAACAGGAGACAGAAACAACAGAAGCCAACAGACCTATAGAAGCACACAAGCCTTACGGCTGTTTTAAAATTTGGCTCCAAAGCTGAGGAGTATGACAAAGACAAAATATATTTGTGCGGCGATTTTAACTGGCATAAAATTTGACACAACTGAAGGCTGGCTGATATCCCTAACTACTGGTTTGTGTCAGATATGCCAAGACAGCCACACAAGGAAATAGTTAATGTAGGTTTGTTTTGTGGCATTATATTTCAAGAAAGATAAGTATTAAAAGATTAAGTTATTTGCCGGGCCAGATTTTCTGTTGGTGGAAATTGGCAATCTCCCACTGATCTCCACAGGAATGTGTCAAGTTGCACCATGTAGTAAGATGCTACTTCATATTCCAGATTTCTTGCACAGCTATTCGAGATCAATGTGATTATTACTCTGGTTATTTCTTTTGGGAGATTTTAGTCCAAGTGCTCCCTACAAGTTGAAATCTGCCCCAAAGCTTGTAGAAGTTAACCTTGTGTCAACTGATTTCAACTTCAGTCTCACCTGTGTTGACTTTCCTCTAAAACAGCAGCCAGCGCAATAAGCTGCAATTCTATAGAAATCATATTCTGATTCCACAGTGCTCAAGAAATTCTTTTACTGCTTCTGGTTTTCATCAAAGTCTTAATGCGGAGAAAATGCCCCACTCCAACGAGTCTCGTGTGTCCCTCCACTTGAAGCCCTGTGGCTATGACAAAGAAAATCAGAAGCCACCCAGTGCTGTGAAGATGGTACAGAAGGAACCACCTTACACGGGCAAGACGAGCCCAGCCCACAACACTGCGAGACATCACAAGAAAAAAGTATTAGGGGAAAGATAATGGTAAATATTATTTTTTCTTTTTGCCATCATACTAACAACAAAGTTTTTCTAAGATGAAAAGCACAACTGTTATCACAGGTTTGGGTTTTTGCTTGGTTGTTGCTTTTTTTAACCTAAGTAACACTGGTTTTTTTTGCACTACAAAAGCTCTTAGACTTTCCACTTGAAATCACGTTGCTGAAGTAAGGGATTGTGTTAGATTATCCCATCAAACCCATATAGAACCATCTGGTTCCTGAATTTCCTTCCTACAGTAAATATTTCCCCCCATTTATCACTCTTGTTAACTGGGATCCAGCTAAAACAACTGAGAGAGAGGAATTCTTGACCAAAAGCATTTTAGCGATGAGTGAACCAGAAAAAGTACACAGCCTGATCCCAGGAAAGGTTTCATCTCCAACAGATAAAATCATCCTCATCCTATTTGTGAACTGACTACATTTAAATATTGGGAAACAATACACATGAAAGTGCACTATGCCACTTTTAAGGAGCTTGTTTCACAATAATTTAATTCTGAATTTCAAAATCATCTCCAAAAGATATTTAGAAAAGGAAATTTTATATGCTTTGAGCAGTGAATAAGATGGAATAAGGAAAATTAGAACAATGAATAATTTCATTTTGAAGCAACCTAATTTCTGGAAGGTTTTTCCCCCCTAAAAAGAACTGAAGGTTTTGTGTGTTTATCAAAACTTCTCAAGAAAAAATGTTCTTTTACGACATTTTCCCTTTTCCTGGTACTAGGGACTGCAAAGAAGTTATAAAATCAGAATGTTGGTTAAAAACCAACAAATTATAACTTTCCTGCTTAATTGACATACTCAAAATCTTAGTATTTATAGGCATATGTGTGCAGATATATAAATCAGATACATTTAAAAAATAGCATGCAGGTCCACATTAGGATATACTGTTAAAATAAGAAAGCCAGAGACATTCTCCTTACTATATCATCCCTAAAATTATGCCCTTGTCCAAAATCCTGAAAGGCCTTTAAAGGCAGAAATGCTTTAGTTACTTTCTGGAAATCCTCTTCCACAGTCCAACTTGCTAAGCCGATTGCAGCACAAATTCACCTTAGCCTGGAGCTCAAAGATTTTGGATTTAACTCTTGCAAGTATCACAAACAAGTATTGCATTGCTGAAATTTCCTTTCAGTTCAGAGGACTTGCACAGGTGGAACAGAATCAGTGCAACTCAGGGAGAATGAGGTTTTCCAGGTTATATTAGGTGAGAGTGACTTTTTTCTATTCAGAAAGAGAACTTTGGATTTCAAATACACACGGTTGCTTGAAGAGGCAGCAGAGTTATAACACTGCATTTTAATAGGATAACTGGCCATTAAGTCCCTACATTTCTTCCCTTTCTTCCATGCTTGGATAACTTACTACTACTACTAAACTTAGCACCATAGTAGAAGCAAACTATTTTCCATGTGAAAGCAGACTATTAAGGCAATGATGATTAATTTAACCAAGGAACAACTATGTTAGATCAAAAGATAAACAGGGAACTGAATGCTTGATTTTCTCAAAAGTCTCATTTTGTGCTCTATTTTTGTTGCCTTCTAGACATAATGATTTGTTTTACCATCTTTCTTCAAAGAACAGAAAGCTTCACTTTCAAAATACTGTGCTGCCAGATGAATCTGTCCTGAACTGTCTCATTCTGAACTACCTGGGAGCTGGTACATATACATGAATTGTATATATTACATGAGGGATACTATTCATGGCGCCGTGATTTCAACAGTTCACTGATAAACAAACTATTTATTTTTTGTGCAGACTGCACTTCTCCATAAGCAGAACATTAGTACCTTGGGGCAACACACTTTGCAGACAAACTGCATTTGACACAGTTGTTCACCCTTCTCAGTTTGTAAAATCTGGATCCAATTTTCAAATGAAAGATCACTTTGCTCAACATTTATTTTTCCTGTGGAACTACTTTGCCAATGTTTGGTGAATAGGCTCTTTTCAACCTTGGGGGTTATTTATTTAGATTTTTATTCTCTTCAAAATGTTGGTGGAAAATGTTTGTCTGCTGGAGGGGCACCACATGCTTCTGATCTGAAGGTCGACTGACTTCCACTGCCTAAAAAGCAACGAGTCAGCAAGTACAAATGCAGACAGGAGGTTAAACCATCGTCAAGTATCTAAATGAACTGGGAATTACAGCCCCAGTTTCAAAAGTCTGTCAGATGAATTGAGTTCCAGTCTAATTCAGAGTCCTGGAAACTTAGATTTCTATACGTTCGAGAGTTTACTAAACTGAACAATATCGCAAAGAGATAGATAAGTGAGCACGAAAGCCAAGAAGGATCCAAATGAATGCAGCAGCAACCTGCTGACTCAAGAGCAAATGGAGGTTCCCAAAGCAAATACTTTTCCTATCTGTAATAAATGGTGATATTTTTCTGCTTAGAATTTGTACAAATTGTGACTAAAGCACTTATTTTTCACCGAAGGATTAAAAAGAATAAAGCAGCGTTTTATTTCAAGGATTTTTATGGGTAAATGGAGCAGTTCTAGTGAAATCTTGCAGATTCCATTACATTTTCTTCTTCTTCTCAAGCACTAAAAGCACTCACTAAGTTCTAATGTTTCCAGGAATTCTGGAATCAGGATAGTCTGTCAAAAAATGGAGTTCCAAAAGCAGAAAATATGTTGGATGTGCAGCTTTTCAAAACAAGTATTTCTAAGGCAGATTTAGAAAAACTACTGTTTAAAGGAATATTGATTTGAGCAGTATCGTTTTCAACCTGTATACTTCCTTTTAAACTTTATGACATTTAACACCATTCCAGATTAACTGCATTTGTCTTTTTTCTCTGAAAATACTCTACTTCCCATTGTATAAATGCATTGAAGTTATCATCTTCCAAATGTTTTGAGTTCCTTAAAACATCATATAGTTGTTTCAGAGAGAAGTATTTCCACATAATGGGGAAACTCAGATGACATACAATGACAATGGAATCAACACCGTAAAAGTTTAGCGTTAACTGATGACTTATCGGACCAAACATTAGACTAAAAATGGCAGGCACCCTCTCATGGGTGAACCAAGTGGTTCCTTCACACTTTTGAATGAGACATTAATTTACTGAATAAAGCTCTTACAGCAAGTTTCACTGCATTCAGTTTAATTTACACCCACATAACAGTGGACCATCTTGGGAAGGTAATTTCCACTCTTTCCCCAATACTTTGCGCACTTAGAATTGTTGGAATGACTTGGTCCTTCTATTTCACTTTAACTTCTGCTTATGCACCCTTTAATACTAATAATACAATGCTTTGAGGGTAATACAATACTCTGAAGGCAAGAAGAAATATTTTAACTATGTAGGAAGTCTTGATGAATCATAAGAAGAGACTTAGACAAGCCTGGACAGATACCGGATAGATAGATGTCTTTGGGAAAAATAGAGGTGAGATTCTGCTCTAAATGCAGGGAAATTTAGTGCCTATTTCCTATTTCAGATTCTGCATCATAAAAACGATATCTAAATTGTCTTTTTTTAAGTAAAGAAATGCCATTGCAAACCCAAAAACTATCTCAAAAAAAACCCTCAAACCCAAACACACAAACACAAACCCAATACAAAAACAAATCTCAAAAAAAAACCCAAAAAACCAAAAAAACCCCAAATCTATATTGTGCTCAGCAGTGCATTTCTATCAGCAACAGCAACATTGTGGCCTCGAGATGCAAGTAGCAAACCTATGTTTTTATTATTCACGTCCAGTGAACCTCTATTAGCTTGGGTGGCTGATGGTGCCCAGGCTAGAAACACGGGGAACTTCTCCATTCAAGAGCACATCAATATAGAGGAGATACTTTATTTTTTATTAGATATCTAATACAAACCCTGATTTTTTTCTTTAATGTATTTGCGCAGTGTTTGTCTGCACATTCTAATTTTATTTACCAACAATTCTTTGTTTTAAATGATACCATCTTGCATAATATCACTGTCTTGAGGGAAGGACTTGAGGAAAGAATTTGGAGGTTTTAATTGATTTTTTAAAAGTGCTGAAATGAGAACTGACACAGACAACAGGGAGGAGCCATGAGCCAGGTTCTCTCTAGATTTCTAGATAAGAGGGCCGATTTTCCAAAGGGACTAAATACCGAGTACCTTTAATCTGCAAGCTGTAAGGAAGCTGGAAGCTCACTTTGAAAAATCAGGCTACATTCCTAAAACTGTAAAAGAGACCTGACAGCTCCACATTAACCAGAAAAAACCAAAACCTACCAATGAAACTTGCACTTGTGGCCCTGTAAATGCTATGTCCATTAAAAATGCCATGAGCAATAACCATTGTGCTACATGAACAAAACCAGCAGAATAAACAAATACATATTATACAATTACTTGGGATATTTTCCTAGCAAAAATGGTGTTGAAATCAGAGATTTTAACACGCAGTCAAGTTTGGGACAGCAAGCTCCTTTACATCCTTGCTTTAAAGAGGCAACAGACTGGACTTGGCCACATCTATCAAAAAACATGTATGGCTTTAGACATAAATGTTTCAAGACTCATCATGTCAATCAACTAGTCACAAGATGTCACATCTTGCTCTCAAGTGCCGTGGAGAGGCAGCAGCTCTGCCAGACTCTGAACTGAGATTGGGTGGTTTGGAATCCAGATTTGAATGTCAAAGCATTTTAAACATTTGTACTGACCGTGGTTTTTAAATGGTTGGGAGCTTGCAGCTGGAAGAGGAGGTCAAAGGAGTGTTCTTAAAGATTTTTAATAACAATATCCCTGAAACAGAGTTGGTAACCACAGACTGAAGCTAGGGGGAGCAGCAGAGGGAACACAACATTTTTAGACTGTGTAAATTCCCACTTTTGCCTGATGTGGAGGGAGATCTGAGGAAAGACACTCCTTCCACAGCACTTGTAACACATCGACTTTTATTTAGGCTCCCTAAAATCTCTGGTTAAATAGATCTGAAAGATAAAGTAGGAGATTCTTGGGTTGACTGTAATGCTGAGTTGCCTTTTGTTCTTAGCTGTCTGTATATATTTGCAGATGGAGCTAACCAACCCTGTTCTTCTCTGATGTGAGAGTGGTTTCCATCAAAACTGCATCAACTTTGGAACTGTTAGACTTTTCAAAAAGCTGTAAGGTTGTTCTAACAGCAGAAGTGATAAATATAATTTCCACTAGTAAAGCGTTCTATTAATGCATCACTGAAACACAGAGTATATTTAAAGGAGAAAAATCTCACTTTTGTCTTCCAGATTAATGTATTTTCATCAGCCTGGGACAGACTTCACCCAGAGGCAGGAGGAGGAACCGACTGCTGCTGCTATGAACTCGCGAGGAAGTGACACCAACTCAGCTATGGGGTCCAAGCTTGCTGACCTTGCCTATGGTGAACTCTGCCTTCAAAGACATCTGTGCATATAGAAGGGCTGAGCAGGAAAAAGAAGGCAGATTCTGAAGGTAAATTTAAGTCAGTTCACAGAGTTTACCATAGAAGCTCACTACAAAATCACAGGATGTATTTATGAAGTTTCTAGAAGGTAGAAATACACAGCCTGACATATATAATGATAAGTTGGGAGGGAAGAATTTACTCAGGAGCAGAACTAAGCCTGAGGAAGTAACAAAGGAAAGCAAAAAGACCCCTCAAAACCAAAAACCTTCATTCAGAGTGATGAATGACTTGAAAATCTGACCCTTTTTTGAAAGTATTTACTAAATGGTAGCAAAATTCTTTGAAAAGTCTCCCCTGACTTGTGCGTGCTACATACTTTGTAAATCTGTCCTGAGCCTCTTTGTCTATTTCTTCGTTTTTCCATTTCCTTTTCACTATAGTCATGTTTTCCATTTGCCGCAGCAATCTCTTTGGGATATTTAACATTTTGCCTAGAAACCTCTCTGAATAACAAACCCACACTGAAGTTCCTGGGAGTATTCACACTGATTTCAATGGGCATTGGAGAGAATATGAAAATCTATGCCCACTGTCACAGACCCAAAGATTGAGTCCAGCAAAGTACTTAAATATTTGCCTAATATTTATATATGCACATCCTAACTGAGGTAAGCAAGATGACATGACTGCTTATGTTGAACCACATATGCTTAAGTTTCCTGATAAACTGAGGTAACAAGCTGGGTTGTTATTGATTATACTGATAAAATATAATTTAATAATCATTTATTATGTTGATAAAAATAATAAGTTATTGATAAACTACGTAAGTACACAAAAGTTGCCATAATGCAAAGTGGTCAGTGTCCTGCTAGTTGCAAATTCTCCAAGGAGTAAGAAAATAGGCAAGTACAGAAGGATTTCTCATTTCTCCCAGCTACATTCTCCCAGATTCAGCAAACAGCAGATCAGACACATGTGAAGCTGAAAGTTCCACCACTGTTTAGTACCTACCAGTGCAGCGTCTCGTCTCTGCGTCGCTCTCATCTCGTCTGAGCAGTTCCATATGGCTCCCACAGCATCGTGGGGAAATGAGCTATACAAATGAAAAAAATAGTGCCTGGCTGTCTGATGATTTCACACTGTTTGCTCTTGACTCTTCTTCTAGAGCAAATACGGAGTGATTGCTCCCCACTAACCCTTCGTTATTGCATATATTTCTGTCCTGTTCTCTCACGAACATCCCTTTTCCAAAGTGGGGCATTGTGTCCTATTTAATTTCTTCTGTGTTAAAGCAGTTCTGCTGCTCTGATCATCCCTGCTGTCCTCCTCCTCCATCTAATCCTGCCTGCTTCTATAGCCTTTTAGCACTTATTCAGGATGAGCAGCACCAGGAACTTAGAAGCAGTGTAAAAATGCCCCGTTTTGTTCTCAGTTCCTCATATTCTGCTTGGCTTATTTTTCTTCCTCCTCTCTCTGCTGCTGCTTCAACATTAACTGATAGCTAAAGTGACTCTAGTTTAGAAGTTATCACTGTATGTGCCTAACTGCCGGCACATTATGCCACATACATTGCTTAATACCTATAGAAATGGAATTTTACCTGTGGGTTTTATTTCTCAGGTGCTCAGTGTACGGCGATTTGCTGCAATTCTTTGTGGTCCATTTAAGTTCTTCCTGTTCTGAATACATGTCATTAAAAACTTCTGTGCCTCAGTAATACCCCATTTTCCAGATAATTTACCAACAAGTTGAACAGCATCAGTCTCTAAAACTTTGCTTATAGCCTCCCTGCATTATGAAAGCTGGCCATTTAATCCTGCTTATTTTTTCTGTCTACTGATGAGTTATTAGTTATTCTAATCAGTTATGAAATGGGTTACCCCTTGGCAATTCAGTTTCTTTAATGTGTTTTTTTTACTTGAGCTATAGCTCCATTCACACACATTTGAAGAGCAGTGGTAAATTACTCACCAGAATTGCTGCTGTTTGATTTTGTTCTGTCATTAGCCTGGTAAGAGAGGGATGGTTTGAAACATTAACCTTAATATTATCTTTAGAAATATGATTAAGGCTGAGTATTGAGAGAGGGTTTTGTGAGGCAGGCTGGAAGGAAGAGGGAAGCCTCAGCCTCACACGTGTTATCAGGACAGCGCAGCATTGAGGTTTTTTGTTCTGGAAGATATTCAGGTGAACACACTGTGAAAATAAACTTTAGAAGAAGCAAATGTTCACAAAATGTCTTCTAGTAGCTACTGGTTAAATTAATTTCCTGCCAACAGGCTCATTTAGGGCAGAGGGGGATCAAAAGTAAAAGCAGTGTGAAATTTTACTAACAAGCAGTCAAAGTTTTCCCAGCATACGATCCCAAAGACTTCCAGTGAAATCAAGAGCACCAGTGCTCCCCGTCCTGCGGTAGCACAGACACGTGTTGTGCGACCAACAGCACACAGACCGTGATCGTGGCTGGTCCCATCTGCTTGTCCTATTTCAGCAGCACAGATCACCTTGGCTGAAGTTCAGCCCCATGCCACTCAAACAGCCCTTCAGGCCCTCTAGCTGGCATACTGCAGAAACTGGTGTGTCCTTCAGTCAACAGGTAAAACTCCAATTTAAAGTGCTGCATCACTAAAGTCTTACATTTAAAAAACACCCAAACCACACAACTCCCCCCAAACCCCAAATAAAAACCACCCCCCACAGACAAACTCTACAACTTGAGAACCAAATACTGACCAACAGCCAGAGGGAGCACTGAGGGTCAAACCAGGGCAAGAGAGGAAATCAAATCCAGAAACTGAGTGTCAGTCTCTGTTGTGCAATCTGTTTTCACAGAGTCAGCTAAATCTGAATTAGTGAATTCCACTTCAGCTTTTGCTCCTACCGCTGCTCTATTCACCGTATCTGGGAAACGACTTAGACACATCTCTGGAGAACAGCATGGGTCCGGTGCTTCCAAAAGGCCAAAGTCAATACGTTCTTCATGCGTCAGATACATGTGCCAGGGTAGCCATCCCAGCTGCACAACACATGATGTGTCAACTGCTTTACACAGGGTGGGTCAGGAAGAAGTTCATTAAAGAGAAAGGCTACAGTTCTGCTTGCGACATCTCTGCATCCTTGTCCAGTTTTACACTGAAAAATAATTACACTGCTTTAAGAAATGGGTTGCTCTGGATGGAAACCAAAACCCATACAGAAGGGCTAGAGGAACTGTGTCTGGTACATTAGATACAGATCTGTCACCAATTGTTCATATCGTTCTTTCATCTTTGAGGGACTAACTTACATTATTTTAACTTGTTCTGTAATAATAATTACAACAAAGTATTCTGATGACCACATTCTGACTATCTTACACAGGTGACCAAAACCAAGAGATCTTCTTGTCCCTGAGCATGCTCTGCAGCAAGGGAGTCTGAGCTGAACTATTTCCTCGGAGCTGCATTTCTCTCCTGCATGAAAAGGGCCACGATCCCACTCCCTAAAGGCCTGCAGAACCTAGTTCTCACTGAAAACATTCCAGAGTTAGGTACATAAATACCCTTCAGATTCATCCTAACGGTAAAACAGGGCCTAACCTTTGAGATGGCTTTCTGCACAGTAGCATGTGGCACCTCCTGGATAAGACAGGCGAGACAGCACACTTTGCAGAGCGAGGAGCTGAAGTATGGCATTTCTGGTGCATCTGCGGGGAAACAGTGCTGGATGGGAGTGACTTAGATCACTTCTTTGGGTACTGAATTGCCACCACCATTATGGACGTTTCCCTCACTGAACCTGAAAGCTGTTCCTAAATGAGTGGAGAAACCATCACGTGGCTGTTACAGAAGACAAGAAGTTTTCTCTCATTTTTCCCCATCCTTGACCCTTCCATTCTGGCCATTTAGCTACAAAACAGAGTTCAATCCCACCAAATCCAAGAGTGACAACTGCACCCCAGACCTGGAATTCATACACTGCTTATCATACTTGTTCGTACAATGTGTGCACCGGCTTCTATTCCTGTCAAATCTTTAAAACAGAGATCAGGCAGTGCTATGCTGCTCTTCGTCTGTGTGTTCCTATTGGAGGGGGATTTTGTGGGTAACTCACTGAGACAAGAGCCTGAAAGTGGATTCCCCTCCAGTGCTGAATGGCATCTTGGTTAGACGAGCCTGTCCGTGGGACATGCGAGCTCAGAAAAACACAGTGCTAATCCTTGTTACACAGACAATCTGCAGCCCATTTGCTATTTCTTTTTGGCTTTATTTTTAACAGGGCCTTAAAACATATTTTTCCTTAAAATGACAACATTCTTTTCTGCCCTCTTTGTTCCTGGGGCTCTGTGTGCTCATAAACAGTTTAAGAGTTCCCTTCACACCTGTGGTGCACATGTGTGCCTGTAGTGAAGACTCTCTTATCTATCCATTGCTGATAACTTAAGAGAACAGTGTTTAAGAAAAGGCACCATCCTTGCAACTGTAATGAACAAAACCAAACCCAAACCCCAAACCTACAGCAGCGACAGTAAGGCCAGCGTGCCTGCGGAAGGAGGGAACCTGACACAAGCATCTCATTAGAAATCTGCTTTCCCAAGAACTGAGGAGCGTCTCTGGTTTTGCTGTCCGATATTTAAACCCTCCATAACCTGAGTCCATTGAAGTGCACCGATAACAGACAATGCATTTCAAATTAACGTCTTCTGCCTATCAGGCATCTCCACGCATGAATGTCTTTCAACATTTTACAAATGTTTGTTGATAAAGCCATTGGAAATCCCTGTCAAGCACAGGGCCAAATACGTACTTCCCAGTTTGGCAAACCAGGAAAGCAAGCGGGGAAAAGCTAAACATGAAACTCTGACTTTCAAACTTATTCTTCCAACCACCTGATAGCCTCCCCCCTTCAGTACTCCAGACAGTTGTTTCTTCTACACTTCCAATGAAATCAAATGATAAAAAAAGCTGTTGCATTTTCAATAATAATAATAATGATGATATAACGCATTTTAATTTATTATCTCTCTACTACTGTTGTTGAGATACTTAAACCAAGATTTTCCTATGCATATAGACAAACATAGGCTAAGAAAGACTGAGTTCCTCTGAAATCCTTAGAAAATGTTTTACTATCTAGTACATTTTACATATTTGTGCAATACCAGAACTTAGAAGCTCCTATTTCTCACGTAATAAGAGACGCATCTTTTTTTCCCATTCTAGTCACTTCTCTAGAGAAATAAAGGGACAGAGTCTTTATCCTCCATGCTGGCCCTGAACTTGGAGCAGAGAGGCTGAGTCACCTTTCTAGCTGGCAAACCCTGCTCAAAGACACAAGGAGACAGCCTGTACCAACCCATGGTTTTGCTCCATCCTTCCTTGACCTCCCTGGGCTCCGCGTTGCTTGTTTGGAAAATCGTGCTAAAAATGCTTTCCAATTAGCACAATCTGAGCTATGCTAAAGCTATGCTGCTACTCAACAAACAACTTGCTCAGAAAATGCCCCCCCGGAGACTTGTTTACGCAGCAGGGAGTGGATCAGCACGCATGAGACTGCAGGGCTGAGACTTCTCGGCTGCCTCGTGCTGGTTTTACTCTGCTTGCGCTGACTTCGCTGGCCGGGGCCCGGCGCTGAGGTCTCAGTGGAAGGAAAACCCTAAGCCAGCCTAACCACAGGACAGTTTGGGATAAGCATGACTTTCCAGCTTAAACACTGGTACAAAGTCTGAGAGATATTTCCCTCCACAGAGAAAACCTTAATCTTCTGGTTAGACAACACCACACACTACAATCTGATACTTAATAAATTGTCATGAAGCTATAATACAAATATTCACTTGGTCACTTATCCTTTTAGCAATAAAAAACAACTGGGACTGAAGTTCAGTTGCAATTTGTTGCAGCTGCTGTGGCAAGGACCCCCTCAGAAAGCAATTTCCAGAGGGTTCTCCCTGTTAAAAAGCCATTTCCTTGGCGAGGAGTGGGATGTCTGGAAGATAGCAACGGGGAAAAACCAAGCACAGAAGTTTACAAGCATTCCTGAAAAGCATTTTTAAAACCCTGTATTTATTCAAACAATTACAAAAACATTTTATACAGCTAAGCAGTTTAGCCTCTCTAGCAAAATATAAAGTACACTTTTAAGCCTAACTTTTGATAAGCAGCTTTCCTCATTAGCCCTAAGACAACACATGAGGCAGCACCACCACCTGGATCCCCCCTAGAGAAGGTGTGGAGAGAGGATGACAACCTCCTCATTTCCCAGCCCATCCACAGCTCCCAGGATTTTTGTTCTTCAGCTCTGACCCACACCCACTCTCTCTCCCCACCACAGGAGTTGGTTGAACTACTTGGTTATGAATAATATACATTGCAAATTTAGCTGTGTTGGGAGTATCATGAACCGAGAGGGCCTGGAAGAACAACTTTCAGTCTCTCTGGCCAACCCCATAGTGTTCAGCTCACACATGTGGTTGGTGATGTGGGTCAGATGGTATCATTATTACTACCTGAGTGGATATCAAACTGAAATTTGAGAATGACAAGTCTGGTAAAACTTACAGGCTACACTAAATATGTGAAACAGTCTTCACTTTTACTTGGTGGCTCCCATCATCCCAGGGAGTTGAGATATTCCTCTCGCAAAGAGAAGACTAATGATGCCAGCTTGTTTATCTCTGTAAACTTTCATGAATTTATCATCAGATCACACACCAGCCATGTCACCTTCTCTAGGCTGCCAAGTGGTCACCCTGATCCCTGATGCAAACACAGGATAGTAGCCAGCTTTTTCTTTCCACTTCTTCCATTATTATTTCTTCATGTTACGTGCCATATGGTCTCTCTCTATGTGAAAACTCTATGTTAACTATTTAATCACAATTTGTAACTCCTTGGTAAGGAATGCAACTGTCCCATCTACCTCTAAAAGAGGAAACGGCCCTTTGACACCTCTCTCCTTCCCTCCTACCTGAAGAATGACAGGGAGATGATGTTTGAAAAAGAAAGTGTCTACCCAGTACTCCTGCCAAAGAGGAGAAGTAGGAGACTCACAGCTCAGTCTCTGTGTCCTGGACAACTTAATGCCCCACAAGACAGAGAGAAACACAAGCTTCTATTTTTTGAGGTAGAAAATGGTATACTGAGTCTCTCGGGAAATTAATGATGTACTGGGGCACAGGCTCTGCTCTCTTGTTTTCAAGCCAAAAGAGAAGGCACGAAGAAATTTGGCAAGTTCTGCAGGTCAGGCCAACAGAAGCTTCATTTGGCCATTTCTCACTCAGCTGCTACTGAAGACACGCTGCAAAGACAAACCGTCTGCCAAGGCCGAGGCTCCTTAACGCCATCTCTTGCTTGCAGCTCCATATCATATTGGACAGAGCTTTTTCTCCTTTTAAACCCATGCTTTATGAACACTCACCCTGAACAGCGACCCTATAAGGCAAAGCACCTCTGGGTTACACCCCACGTGAACACACCCAGGGTAAGAAAACCACAAAATCCCTCAGGCACACCTGTAAATCCAGCCATAAAAGCAGGTGGAGTCTTCCTTAGAACTTGCAACATTGGGAAGCCCAAAAATCTATTTTTAGTAGTGGCTTCAGAAAACAACCTAAACTATTTGAGGTGAGACCCAAGGCCCAGTTAAACACAGGACTTAGATTTCTATGGCTTCTTTTGAGTTGACATGGATACTTAGCACTGGCCATCCAAAGTACCATGGCTGTACTTCATGAAACACTAGAGTTTTGCTGTAAAAATACTAAAAGGAGGGGATAAAGTCCCATGAAAGCAAAAACGTGAAATGGAAGACGGTAGCACATCCATCAGTACCTTTTTTTTGGCACAGCCTAAATCTTTCAAGACACTTCTGAAAATGAATTGAACTAACTTAACCCCAACAAGATTAGCTAAGTTTAGCATTTTGTGTTTCTGTTAGTGGTTTCACATACGGTTATCTCCCCTGCCTTCCAGAAACCTTGTTTGACAGCAAAAGGTCCAGCTTGTGGATCTTTTCAGACTGTAAAGAAGAGGTGCACCATTTTCTGTAGGAATACATAGCAAAATAATCAATTCTGGAAACTACCCCGCTCTATACAGAAGGAAAAATAAAGGAGCTTTTCCTCAATCAGATGCATTACTTTTGCTGATGCTGTTCTATAGCTAAGAATGAGATTCCAAGAAGAAAAGTTTCGTGCAGCAACACAAACATATTCTGTTTGCAATTCCTTTTAAGAGATCTCTACTTCAGGCATTTCAGACGTGCAGAGAAGAGATCACACTGACAGCAAATCACTGCTTCGCTCAACGCACGCTGCCAAAACACGTAGAACTGAACCTTGTCCTCTCTTTCACTGGACCGATAAATACGCGTTTAAAAGCATGCACGGCCTGGTTCACACTTACATGATGCACAGAGAATGAGGCAGAGGGCTGTCAGAGTGAAGCAACACCTCATTCCCGAGCATGTGCAGAGCAGTCCACCTTCGCTTGCTGCTAAAAATGCTAAACCCCTGCCATTTGCACTACATATGTGTAACTTGCATGTCTCCAAGATTCATTACTGAGCACAGGAAAATTCAATCGTATCAAACTTCAGCTTTAAGAAAGTCCCAAGGGGCTGAACCGTGTGCTTGTGCACTTTGATGGGGAAAAAAACAACTCGTTTTTTTCCTTTTTTTTTTGTAGCATTGCCCCAGTATCTCCTTTAGTAAGAAGAAAATAGCTGCTAAATGAGTGAACCCCATATTCCCACTGTGTGCTTATAGCCATTCATTTTCACAACTCAAGTTTTCTTTGTGTGAACATGAATATATAAATCACACATGGATTTAGGGTTGATCCTAAGAAAACTGTAACTAAGATGAACAAAAATCACTATTTTATTTGAAAATTGCTGTGCTTTTGTCATTTAGTATGACCACATGTGTCCTTTTATGCCTCTAACACTCTTTTCTGTAGCTCATTAGAGAGCAAAGGATTCCGCAATGAGCCTGGAAGTATCGCAAATTCACCTATTTTCACACCTCATTGCAATTTGAAAATTGCTTTGTGGTCATGACATTTTCCATTAAAATAAATCTGCAAAAATCTACTGAAGAAAAGTGACAGTTTGGGAACACAGATGGTCATTGCACATCCTAGACTTGATCAAAAAAGAAGAGATGAATGTCCATGTACTCTAATGAAAATAAAGGCTTTTGCAGGCAAAAAAAGTAACAACAACAACAAAGTAACAAAACAAACCTCCTGCTCTTCTTGGCTTTGGTATGGGCCTTTCACATCCATGGATATGAAGATCATAGAAGCTAGTTTCAACTTAAAGGTATCAGAAACACGACCTAAAGCACAGCACTGAAAGACAAGGATTTCTAGAGAATCATCCTCAGCTCTCTACAAAACAATATCTAAATAGACTTGGATTTTTACTGACGCGGGAAAAGAAGAGAGGCGGCTTCATGGGCTCCAAGTCTGGCCCATGGTGCCCTGACCCTTGCCAACCATGTGTTGGCAGGGAATTCCCCAAGCCAAGCAGTAAGAGAGGGTCTCTGCTTTGAAGGTGTTCTCCAAATTAACACTTTCACATGTGTATAAAGCTTGTTTGGATATACTTTTAAAAAATCCTCAGATATACAGAACCTGAAGAGGAAAGCAACGCTTGAAACAAACAGAAGCAGGAGCTTCACGGGACTGCTTTTCGGAGTTAAATTCCTCCTGCACAACATTTGCAGGGTGAGGCATTTGTAAGTACAACTGTAAAAGGACCAAAGGCTTGACTGACAAACCATGAGATATGAAGTGCTTGCAAGATACATCCGGTGTTGAGATAATTAAAATCAAAATTTAGCTTGTGCTATATTTGCATCTGCAAAGCATCAGTTAATCAAACATAATGAGTTAATCAGACTCCTTTTTTTCTGAGGGCAAAATGTAATCATCCTTCATCATCTTTTGTCTTGTCCTTAGATTCTGACAGACTTTCCAGACTCTTCCAAAGTATTTGCACACCCAATAGCAAATCAGAGTCCTGGAAGTTTTCTGGGCATTGTTGCAACATTAATAGGAAATTGTTGTAGTAAAGCCACTTCATAGGAGCTTTTGCTCTATATTAAGAAGTCAAATAATAATAACAAATTGAAGAGAACACCAAGCACAACCCAGGAAGGAGATAATACTCTGCATCCCATTTTTGCAATCGAGAGACAAGCCACTTGGCTATTTTGCAAGACTGCTGCCAGTAAACCAGTGTGTCTCCCAGATTCCTTACAGCAAACAGCAAGAGCAAAGAATACATTCTCTGGTAACCTCTGAAGATTTAGCAATTCTGTACTTACTATTTATTTCATTAGAAAAAAAAAAAAAATAAAGCAGCTGTTGCTGGATGTAATTTCTAGGTATTGTAATTAATTTATTTTCAATCACATGGAAAAATAATTTATGCTGTTTTGGTTGCTAGCTATTTGAGATATTGTGGTTACATTTTTGGTGTCTTTTGTACATTTTATTGTAACATTCTCAGGGCATTGCAGTCAATTACTACAGCTCATGCTGTTTTACTTGCTACAAAAGCATCATCCAAGCATTTTCTAGCAAGTCCTTGCGGGTAACTGTGTCTTGTTCAAGAAACACATGCATGTCCATACACTGATAGGTATGAGATCAGAGTCAACTGAGCCATTTGGATTAATACCTTTTTAGTTTGGCTTCTGTGGTCTGAAGCCTCTTAGCTCAAGCTGGAGTTTAAAAAAAAGATTAAAATGCATCAAATACATCTGGAGAACAAAGGCTTATCTGAGATGTGTCTATTGTGCCTCTGCAGTGCTAAAACTTGTTGCAGCTTTTCGCTCCTCTCTCCCTTTTCCAGACCTTGTTATCTCTTCTTCAGTCCCCGAGTTGTGCCGGTCCCCTCTCTTGGCTGTCCCAGTTCTTCCCTGCATTGCTGCTGCTCCTGTTGTGCATGTCGGGGAAGAGGGAGGGATTGTCCCAGCGGGGAGCACAAACCCAACCAGCTACGCAGCAGCGAAGGGAATGAGAGACACGTCTTACTGGGGAAAGAGCCAAAGCAACGGCTTGTGGCCAGGACTCAGAAAGGGCAGAAGATAATAGTGCCCACAGATTAAAGAATGAAAACGGCTGGAAATAAAGTTTGGTAGGTCTCAGCCTACCAGGTTGTTCAAGGTGGTTGGTGTGAAGGAGTGCAAACCCCAGCACTAAAAGAGAGGACAAGTCTCAGAGAAGAGAGTGGACTACAACCTAGGGGCAAGAAGTCAAAAAGACAGTGAAGTAAATTAATGAGGCTACAGAGCTGTCATGCAGGAATCTATGGAATGGCTATGCCTTTCAATCACAGATACCATACGTGGGATTTTCCCTTTTAAGTTGCATCTCTATAGTTGAGTGTGAGCACTCATGTGGGAGAGCTTGCTCTACCATAGTGGAAGCTGTAGCTAACACACAGAAAAATTAATTCACCGTCATTGCTAATCTGGCTTTTTTCATTTACGACTCTATTCACTGTGTCGTATTTATTTAGAGAGATGATATATCCAGAACAATTTCCCAGAGAGGCTACAGTACTGAGGTGTTAGTTGTTCCTAGAAGCCATTTCTCTAAATCAGGTTTTGAAAGGAAATTGATGGCAGACAATATATAGTACTGACCCCCAAAAAGTAACCTAGTCTAGCATGCACTGCACAGTCCTATTTCTGAGCATATTTTCCCATTGCGCAAATGCTGTAGATACTTTCGGACTCTGTGAAAATGGGAAAACATCACCAGTCTGCAGAAAGGGGAAAACAGGAGTGACAGTGAAGAACAGTGAAGACAGTGAAATCTCACCGATTTAGCACGTCAGTGTTTCTCATTCTCTGCTGATCCAAGGCAGTAAAGGGAATAAGAACAGAAAATAAATAATGTTCCTCGGAAAGATATAAAAATGTAAGTCTTACTAAGATCCACGTTTGCCTCGCCAGTCCCTCCAGGAGCCGATCAGCTTGCTTTGCTCATGTGAGTATTCTCATTAATTCGAACTGGAACTTTGCCTGCCAAAGGAGCGCTGGATCTTCCCTTTCTGGGCAGAAGCACTGTAACTACCAGCTGAAATACATCAACACTCTAGATAAGCCATGAACTATTGTATCCGTTGATTTATTGCTGATTGAAGACTCCCAAGTTGCTGCTAGTCCCGAGAATTAACATAATTGAAAGTGTTGCATTAACATATTGGAGAAATATGCTTAAAGTGCATTAGTTTACCAAGCTGAATAAGCAAATATGTTGCTGGCTGATGGTCCTTTCATCAGTTTTGGTGAGAGCCCCCTGATTTCTACCACATACATCTGCAGAGAGCTGAATGCACAGCTTAGAACAATCACAACAGTAAAATTCTGTTCATTTTCCTTTAAGTCACCTATCCTTAGTCCTTACTAAGATTGTTTTCTAGTTGTAAACAAGACACTCAGCTCACAACTTAATGTTACCAAGACATAAAAGGCACTCCTACTTTTGACACATCATAAGTTCCATTAATGCAACAGATTACTTTAGAAAGAAAAGCACAGGCCTATTCTTTTAGCAAATAATATGCAAAACCTCAGCACAAAGTCCCATTATCTAAACAAATCAAGTACTAACCTAATAAGAGAGTACTTTAAAAAAATCACGAAAATGTTATGTCTTAATTGGTTGAGATGTGTGACGCTGCTGTTAAAAACCATAGCGGCTTACCAATCCTGCAACTAGAACTATTGCCAAAGATAAAACATTATCACAAAAGTCACTTTTCTTTTTATTGTGATTCTGTGTTAATTGTGTTCCTTCAGGCAGATGGTTGAAAGTAGAATCTACAATTACTGATAGCAAATCTGAGTCATTTTGAGGGACTACATCTTTATGAGACTGTGCAGGAGCCAGGGATGGAGTCTGAGGGAGAGGGGGTGAAATCAGCACCGACGGCACTGACGGGAGGTCCAGCTTTGCTCCCTTGAAGCCAAAGTCATTGATTCTCCAGGGATCTTTGCTTGTCCTCCAAAGAGGACGTCTTAATGTGCATGCCATCTCTTCTGCCATTACAGATACTTACAGTGTTGTCTCTAACTTGAAACACACCTTGTGAGTTCATGTCATTAATGAGAAGTCCCCAGCCAACAATGCAGGTTGGCAAGTAAGGGGCAAATCTTGCAAATACAAGTGGACAGTGCAATTTGTTTTCCAGGAACTGGGCGAGTTATAATCAATCATTCTCAACATTGCACTGAATATACATTGAAGTGCTAAGGATGTTGTACATAGGGAAATGTGGCAAGACTTCCCCAAAAGGCAAAAACTGTATATTGTGTTTGGAGCTTTACAGCGCAGCCCCACAAGTACCTGCACTGAAACTCATGAGACTGAGATAACGCTCAGTGGGAAAATAGGTCCTATAAATTACCTTTTTGCAAATACACAGAAAACAAAAACCCAAGGAGAACATAATAAGAAAGTGTATCATGCTCCTATATTTCCTCAAGGTGATTTAACATAGTAATTATTACAATGTGCACTAGGAAAGAGCACAGTACTTTAGTAATATGAAACTTCAGCACAGCATCTGTTACTAAACTTTGCTCAGAGGTGAGGAGAGGCGACCAAATTCTGGGTAAATTATAGAACAATTGAATGACTAGAGAAACAAAGCTTGGAGAAGTTTAAAACCAAATTTCTCACATGCAAAACCCAAAACTACCACCACTGTTATTATGCCCGCACACAAAACCAAATTATAACATTCAATTATTAGGAAGCTGATGCGAAACACTTTAGCAAATACAGTGGTTTGCTTGAAATTGCAGCTTCTCTGCTGCTTTAAGAAAAATGTAGGGAAGATACAGATCCTTCAGGCTCTGGGTTTTTTGCCTTTTTAGTGCTAAATGGTGGTAGTTCCCTTGCTGCTATGCTGTTTGTTGCTTATGAAAAACAGCTGTATTTGGAGGTACTAATAATACCCAACCATATAAAATCTATATTTTCTGAAGAAGTCTACCTCTTTCAACACCACAACGCACAACATTCATACCATCTGAGACTTGATAGGGAAGTAAAGGACTGATGGCTTACAATGCTGTTTTATAGTTTACAACAAAGATAGCTAAACGAGCATCATTTTCTATAAGACTTTGAAGTTTCCAAGCAGGATAGAGAGGAAAGAAGACTGCATAAGTAAGTCAGGGTCCTTTTTTTTAATAAAATATCTATGACCTTTTATTTCTTCCTTGCACTCAAACTTCATATTCAGGGCTGTTACTCCCAGTTTATCTCAACTGGATGTAACCAAACAAAACTTCCACAACCACCGCACCGTATTCTGGACAAGAAACCTAGAGTTTGTTTTCTGTCATATTAAGCAAATGAATGTGCCTTAAACTATACCACTGGGACAGAATGCTTTTTTATCCTCACCATGGAGAAAGATAGCAGAGATCAACTTGCTAGGTGTGATTTTTAAAACCAAGTTTGTTTCAGTGCTGTAAACACAGTTTTTATTCAGGCTCAAATTTTCCTCACTTATTCAAATTCAATTAATTTAATGTCTGAGAGTTAACAAGAAATGTCTTCCTTTACTTCTAGCAGCCCTTTGAAGAAGTCAAACAAAGCAATGCTGAAGATGATATATTTTTAGATTACTCTTTCTTCCACCACTTATTAATCCTTCAGAGAAAAATGAAGTGTTTAAAACCTTCCAACTCCCACTTGCACAATTCTTAACACCAATTATGAGATTACATTGTCCCAGACAGCCCTGATGAAGTAAATTAATTAATTAAACACAGTAAAGCTTTGAACACAATATGTGGGGAAGACTAGCAATTATTTGCATATGACATGCAGACGGACAGACACTCAAGCAATGAATGAAGCGACGTCCTACCTCTCCTTGGCGGTGATAGTGCTTGGGAGGCTTTTTTCCCATCTGCACTAGCATTTTGCCCTTCTTGCTGCTAGCAAGAGTCAGTCCCTGGTGGATGCCTGCGGATCTGTTGGTTGCCTGAGTTGGAGCCTCCCCCATCAGGGTGGACTTGATGGAGTTCACCTTGGAGCTGGCGCTGTCTAGCTGGGAGCTCTCCACGATCAGGACCGCGGCTAGTAAGAGGAGACAGCAGGAGCACTTATTCCACATCAGCACGATCATCTCCCCTCCCCCCAAAAAGAATTGGGTTTTTTTTCTTTTTTTTAAGGCAAAGAAAACAAAAGAGAGGGGGGAAAAAAAAAAGTTTTAAAAAATATCTCCCAAAGTTGTGAACAAATCAATGGATTTCAATGCCACACACTCAAGGAGCTGCTGTTCTGAGAAACACGGGAGAAAAATAATTTAAAAAAGAATCCCCTAGACAAAAAAAGATGTCAAGTCTAGAGGCACTGAGCATCTATCGGGTCTGTGAAGTCTCCTCCGGGTCCTCGGGAAGTCCAGGCAGTTCTTTAGTAACTGAGAGCAATAAGCTACGAGACAACTGCACCCGGGGCAGCTCCCCAGCAGCACGTTTCTCCAGCTTCAGAGGCAGAGCGAGTGAGTTACTTCCCCCCACTCCTCCTCTCTTGCTGCACAAGCCAGCAGAAAGGAAACTCAAACCAGATCCAATCCAAGCAGCACCGGCAAAAGCTGGGCTTAGTTTTCATTCACTCTCTCCCCCCTCTTTACTTTTTATTCCCCTCCTCCTTTTTCTGTCTTTTGCCTCAGCCTCTGCAGCCAGAAGGAGTGAAAGCGCCCGGTCTCCTCCTCCTCCAGCTCGGCCAGAGGGGCAGACCCCGCGATCGGCTTCCCCTGCTGCTCCCCTTGCACTCGGGGTCCCCAGCAGCCTCTCGCTGCCTCTATTATCGTTTATTTTATTATTATTATAGCTGCCGGCAGTGTGTGTCCCTTTGCCCACCCCAGCCCCATGGAGGGACACGCTGTGCAGCGACTCTCGCCCCCTCTGCCCGCCACCTCTTCGGGGCCACTCTCTCCCCAGCCTGGAGGGGACATCCATGTTCTGTCCCTCCAGCCGGGCCACGCACAGCCCTGGACATGCACACCACACTTTGGGCCGTCCCTTGCTGCCACTTCGGTGCCCAGCTCGCAGAGGGAGGTTAAGTCTCACCAAAGGGGACGGGGACCGCAGGCTTGCACACAGGCTCCCCAAATTGTGCTGCCGGAACAAAGCACGTGTCAAGGTGCTGCAGCTCCCTGAAATGCTCAGAAGCGCAAAGCACATTAGTCCCGCAGTGCTGTGAAAGTACAGGGCTGACGAGGAAACCCTGCCAAATCTTAGCCTGAGATTCCACATCCCACTGCCCAGGCAAAGAGGACGTTCAGCCTCTAATGCTGCACCACACTAGTCCTAAATGTGACAGTTCTGAGTGCCACAGTGCCACTAGCAACCCGAGAGACTTGTTTTGTATTTATCTTCCCAATTTCCTTGGCACAGGCACACATCAAATTGCTGTGAAACATCCAGGTGCTACCAACTACACCCATGCTCCCAGGTACTTCCAGCTCCCTGCCGCAGCACCAAACCACTGTGTTTCAGAAAACGGAAGGTAAACGGGGTCACGGAATGCAAAATCAGCAGAACTGGGGTAACCCCAGCCCTTCTCTTTTCTCTGTTACCTGCAAAAGATTTAGTGCAGAGAGTATCACCATGGGGCACTGCAGTGCAGCAGCTGCAAGCCCTTGTCCTTCCCCTGGGCATGTGAAAGTGGGCTGAAAGGAACAAAACGGGGTGAGAGGAGCAGCCCTCTTGCAGTCCCACATGTTCTTGTACAACTGATACCTTGTCAGAGAAGATAACAGGGAATTTTCACGTTTGCCCCCTCTCTCCTGAAGGGTCCCTCCTCTAAGCTACCAATCCTTTCCAGTTACTCTACCTCTTTACACAGCAGAAGGGGTGAAGAAGAAATGCATACTTGAAATTTCATCGGTTAAACTAACAGCTGTGCAAAAGGAAGTAGCTAAAGCAAAAAAATACCAGGGAGGAGTAGCGTGCTCTTTTGGCCCCCAGCGCTCCCAGTCCCAGTGAGCAGAAGCCCTCCTGGGACACAGGAGCTCTCTGCTGGGAATACCCTGTGAACCACACCACCTTGGATAAGTGTTTTTAAATACTGTCTATCAACATGTGGCTGCTAGCAGTGTGTCCTGTACTGGATTAAACAGAGCATCTTGCAAAGAGTGGTTTAACTTAAATAGTTTTCCGCAGCTCAAACCTTAGACTTGTTTGGGAGGACTTAATCTTGTCTCACAGGGAAGGTTGGTTTTGGTTGCTGTTGTTTGTTGTGTTTGTTTGATTGTTTTTATTAACAACTGAAATGACACATCAGCCCCCAAGACTGGATTTTAAACTGTTCTACAGAGCATGGCATTTGCTCTGACTTGTGTTCCATATGAGTCCATGTTTACTGATTTTGAAGTTGGAAGCAGTTTTAGTAGCACTGAATTTCAGCCTTAAATGGATAAAATTAAGTAGCACTTCATTTTAGTCTTAATTTTACGCAGCCTTAAAGGTATTAAAATTATATTTCTGTCCTCATCCCTGAGAATTCCTGAAGACATTTCTAAGGAATTGCTAAAAGATCAGAAAGCAATCTGCTGTTTCACAAGAAACTGCTAAAAGCCAGTTCTCTTCGATTGCTTTGGACACCGAACCCCTCGTGGTGTTTCATCGCTCCCGAACCCAAGAGCAAACAGCTATCAGGAACACAGGAAAAGCTCTAACAGCTCATTTCATAGAAAACTGGCAAAAAGCCATATTAACACCACATACACAGAGAAAATGGGTAAAATCACAGCCATGGAGAAACACACTGTCCCCTCAGATGTTATACGCAGTGTATGTACACATGTGCATGGGCAGCCTGGTGCACAAACACAGGAGGGCTGACGTCCACCCACCCGTTCACATCGGATCAAGCTGAGATGGAGAATCACAAACTGGTAACAGCTCCCTGATTTCTAATAAGAAATCAATGCTGTGTTGCCTTTTCCTATTACCATGGGCTGCCCTAGTCACATTTTGTTTTCTTGCTGGGGATAAATGCCCTGCAGAGAACACTTAAATTACAAATTCACAGCTCTCTTCCTGGTATTTTCCATTAATGCCACCACGAAGCCCAAGCCCTGATCTGTCCTACTTCATGGATGGTACCAAATTTGTAAAAACATGAGGTCAGCAGGTTTTGAAAGATGACCACAAAAATTGCACAAGCAAAATGTCATTTTCTCACCCGTAAGAGACTGGATAAAATTATAGCTGGGCCTGGACAGTTGGTCAAAATATAGGGGAGGCTCCATTAATTCACACTTCAAACAGCTCCCTTCTCCAAAATGCTTTATACAACTCAGAATTTACAGTGTGTTTAATTGAGCTCTGATTCTATTAACTGACTTGTTTGTTCACTTTGGTGACAGCAAGAGCAGCCCCCACTCAGCGATAACTTATCTCTCATGTGCAATGAAGAAACACCTACACCCACTTGTCTTTTGCTTCACTGAGGGCTATAAGTTGGTGCATTGTGTTAGTATGTGGCTATGACAGATACTCTCTAAAAAAGCCCACAGAAAATATCCACCTGTGTTTCTCTTACACAGGAAGGAACAGAAATTTATAAGTCATTAATGGAGTATTCTCCACCAGAGTTGCTTTGAATAAAGGGAGAGAACAAAATAAACTGATGATACATGCAAAGAGAATCCATGGCAATAAAATACACAATATGATGATTTCATGCGAATATCATTCAGCTCTTCTTGAAATAGAAAGACGTGTAGTATTAAAGAGAGACACACAGCACCTAAAGGACCAGATTGTAAGTAGACTCTATCTAAATTAATTAAATGTATATCTATGAAAATATTGTTAGAATAATTACTTACTAAAAGTAAAAAGCGAGCCGCATTCCAAGCCCTTTGACATATAACGAAGTCCCCATGTATTCATAACCTCTAGAAATTTGAAGAAAACTAAGGAGGAATGCTCAAAGCTTTTCAGATATTTAAGCACAGATGCCCAAACTCATTGTTTAAGATCAGTCTGGATTCAGCTAATACGAAGTTTATCAGTCAGCTGGATTCAACTAAGTTTCCAGACATTAATTTAAATTTGGTGGGAGTACAATTGGATATCTTTCCAACAGGGCAAGATCGACCTGGTCACTCACTGAACTAAAGGAAAGACAGTTTGCAGCATCCCTGACAGATGTTTCTCTCCAATGGAAGCAACAACCCACTTCACTGCAGGGCAACTGCTGCCAGATGGACCTGCTGCTCAAGACAAATGAAATCTGAAGTAGATGGACAGAACACTAAACCTCTGTTGGGGAGATTTAAAAAACCAAACCACCTTATTTAAATAATCCTGATATAAAGATATACTTCTAGAGAAAAAAGACTGATTGTTTGTTCTGGTTTTGTTTTTTCATCGCGCCCTTCAAACTGATCAAACACAGACTTCCAAACCTAGGTGCAGATTTCCTATGCTCCTCATTGCAGCAACTCTTAGGTCCTTTAAAAAACACGTATTTACTTCACAACAGATGGTATGGAGGCAAAACCACCAGGAACCATCTCTGGTTTTCAGATTTATGACTGTGCCACTGCAACCTGGATGCTGAAAGACACCAAGAACTTCTAAAACACTTCAGTGCCATGGGGCATCTAGCAGAGGAACCAGCTACAAAACGCAGTGGTTGTTAAGTGCCCAAAGTGCACTAAGCAGAGTCTGTCACGTTGCTCGAAATCAGGCAGAAATAGAGTTTACCACTAAGTTCACCACTATGTTTGGGTGCCCAGTTTGGAGAAGCTAAGTCAAACATTTCGGAGCAATACAGTATTTAACAGCTAACCATGCAGAATAATGGAAGAAGAATTACCCCAAAAACCACAGTCGCTGGCAAATGCCACCTAACACACGGGGTGGTCAGTAGAAATCTCTTGAGTACCATATTGCAGAGAACAAATCTGTTCCAACCCATGCACACCAAGCGCCACAGTCAAGAAGACAAATGCTCATTAAACACCAGTGAGACCTCCAGCTGTAAACACTGAGAACTACATCAGTGAGCCGCAAGTACTCAGTCCTCATTTCATCTTTAAAACATATGTATTTCAATAGAGAAATATACACCTCGTTGGGTCTAAGTTAGCATGCTTTATGTAAAAACAAGTAGGTTTTTCATTTGTGTTACTTGCACTCATAAAGAGGGGATAAACAATGGAATAAAGCTTGCATTGATTTCTAAATCAGGTTTCACAAATGTTGGACATTTAAGTGCTCCGAACACATATTTCTGTTTTACAAATGCTTTGGCCAAAAAACCTCAATTTGTCAGTATTTTAATTGAAAAATATCAACATTTTAATTTATTTTCTCCTATCCCTTTATTTTTCTGTCTACACTCCCCCCCTATATTCTTTGACAGGGAGTTCCATTAGATTAATTGTAGCCCTTTTTTAATTTTTCTTGGAGGAGAGGGGATTTTATGGAGGCAGGAAAGGCATGGAAGAGTAACCTTTTTTATCTTGCCTTTTTTGTTTTCCCCTTTGTCTCTGAAACGGAAATGTTTGGAAAAGCCAGAGTCCAGCACAAAGCAAGAAAAAAAGCAAGAAATAAAGGAACACAAGAAATTAATATGAAAAATTTAAGGACAAAAAGGGTAATACAATGCAAATGGGGAGATGCTTTATCTAACTTTCTCCAAAGGCCACAATTACATACTGTAAATGCAAAATATTATGGAGCAGATTACAATCCTGTGTATTTTACAGCATCTATTAAGCCCCTTGACTTCAGTTGAGCCGGTTTTGATTTATACCAGCTTTAGTCCAGTCTAATCTCCTATGTTTTTCTTCCCTTAAATAAACAAAATTACCTGTTCTGCAAATTAAATCTGTTTTTAATTTTATATAAAGCATTTTAGGATACTTGTTGTATGAGCGACATTCTATAACACAGAGGTGTATTGGGTTTTGCTATTATTTTTTAAGTTCACCAGCTGCACTGAATTTCCATTGCCCTTTACAGCAACTCTTACAACTTGGATATGGCCACATCTCCCTTAGCACTGCCCCTGGGGCCTACTCTGTCTTTTATTTAAATTCTGACCAAAAACATTCAATCAGGTCCATCAAGCAATACCTAGTTCTGCTAAGGTTGCAGCTCAACAATCCAGCATTTTCTTATAAAAAAGCATATTTAAGGAGTTCCTTCCTCCCTTCTGCCCTCTAGTTCTCTATAGGGACACATTCTGGATTAGCTTCTTTCTTTTTTCACCATTTTTGCATTCAACTCACATCCAAACCCCCTCAACCAACTTCTCCCACCACCACAGAGAAGGCTTTATGTGGCGGTACAAGGGCAGGAGAGATCAGGCACTGCTTGTAGGATGGGGACAGAGAACAAGGGAGTCCCCTCACTCCAGCATTTCCACCAAATACTTCATGTCCTGGGGCTGTGGTCCCAGCAAAGCACCCAGAGGACAGGTTCAGGGATGCGATACCCAAAATCAGAACAGGCGGGTGTCAGCTCCAGAAATCCACACTAAGGCAGTCTACGGCCACCGCAGAACTCTCTGCACAGATAATATGTCTATGTTACCAGCAGGAGAACCACTCAAAAGAGCTTATGCCATGTTTCTACCAGCACTGAAGTCTGTAGGTGTGACCGCTGCCGCAAGAGCTGGACACATGAAAGTTGCAGCCATACCCCTGCAACCCAAAAGTGTCAGACACCCCTTGCTGCAGCTGCTGGGGGGGGCTGCCAGGTGTGTAAGGCTCTTCCTCCTCCTCAGCCTTCATCCCTGCTGCCAGCACAGCGTGGGGTGGTGCAGCTTCGCTCCTGGGGACTGCGCATCCCCTGCAACCAGAGCCAGCCAGCGCCACGCTCGCCACAGACAGCCCTGCCAGGGGTCTGGCGCTGGCTGCAGAGCATCCCCACGCTGACATCGCGCCTGCCTAGCCCGGCCACATCAAGAGCTTCCAGCCCACCTCTCCCTCTAAAGGTTTCCCTCTCCCCAAAACTGTCAGCAGGCACAGCCGCTGCTGTAATTGCCGCCTGGCCCAGCTGAGCCGCCACGGGTGCACGACCGCAGCGCGGGGAGAGGCAGGATCGCAGCGGGCAACCCAGCCATGGAGACAGGAGAAGAAATGTCACATCCTTTGATTTCTGTTTTTGGGTCTAGTTCCTAATGCCATGCTCCCTCATGAGCAGGAAGACAAATGATGGAATAAAACTGTTTTGAAATCCATATTTATGATTTTTCTCCTGCTGATTTTTTTTTTTTTCAAAAAGACGAGTACTGAATGTTTGTGTTATTCGTCATAAATAACTCCTTTTCCTGATTAAAGCAGTCCAGGATGGTGTCACAGTTAATTAACAACACTGTGTGTCAAATGGCTTGGTTGCTCACAGTTCATGATTTGAATCAGCCCCTCTGACAACAATTAACCCTTCGGAGTGGGAATCACCTACTTCTCAAGAAGAACAATAAAAGCAAAGGGAAACACACCTAGCCCACCATAATTAATAACCACTGACAAACATTGCTTCAAAAGCCAAACATCACAATCAGTAAATTTAAATTACTTTCAGACGCTTCATTATTTTCTACGAAACATCCTCACTGTGTCACTGAACTGAACTCAGCCTGACCACGCTCCCAAAGCAGGATACATTTCAGTATAAATCAGAGAAAGAAGTACTTTCCAAAAGGAAAGGTTTCAGCAAAGGTGCAGGTTCCATGCCCAGGAGGCCACATGTTAAACCCTGTGGTCTCCCTGATGGGAGTGAGGCACAAGTGCAGGGCGAGAAGAGCAGCGATGCTCAGGTGGTATTTTCTCCTCCTCCTCCCGTGTCCCCGCACGAAGACGCACGTGAGCTGCGCTGGGTGTGCACAGCACACAAATCACAACACTCAAACCAAAACATGAATACGCGGTAGCCCAGAAGGATGGCCGACTTGATATGGAAAAAGCTGGAATTTCAGCCTCCCTCCCCGAGCTGCCTATGTTGAAAAGTTGTTAAAACAATAAAAGTATTTATAATTAGCAAGTCTACATACACCCATTTTCTTTGCAGTATTCTTGGCAATATTGCAGCCAAGTTACTCAAACTTTCCAAAGAAAAATAACCGTAAGGAAAATTCCCTTCTCAGGAATGAAAGCAGCAGAAAATTATGAGGCTGAAAAGGGAGTTAGAATGGAAACCATTGTGCAACCTTAGCTATAATAAGTACTGAAAAAGCTGATTGCTGTTTATTACATTTATCTTGTGTTTTCTGATAAATGCTGTCACATCTGAAGAATGTATAAAATAGCAAATGTAAAAATATTTTAAACCATTTGCTTTGGTTTGCAAACCTACCTTAAACAAATGGAGCTACAATGGTGTATCTACAGGCTGTAATAAATATCCCGCTCTCAGAAAAGAGCAGAGCCTCTCTTTGCAAAAAAGGGAGTTAGGGAGGTTGTTTCCTTCACTGTATGATTCCTCAATTTTACTCCCTGTCTTTATTTAAGAAAACAACTAAAAGACAAAGAGTGGGGTTTTTTTAATACAAGTATATTGCTGTAGAATCAGGAGATAATATGACATGGCAAAAATTCCTTATCCACAATCTAAGAACATAAGCTAAATCATTTGTTTATTACATAGAGTCAAAATCTGTCTTACTAATAGGCTAATATAAGTGCATTTGATAAAACAAGAATCTGCTATTGATCACCTGGGAGCTGCCTCTCCAATTGAGCTGTGTTCTAAAAAAAACCCAAAACTGTAAACTTCATAAAAAACTGTCCAAAAGAAGGGACATCACACTTCTCTTCTTAATGAAATCATGTTTAGAATGTGATTTCTGATCAACCCAGTCCTTTCATTCCAATATGCTTCCTTGTTCCTTTAAAAAGGAACATTTTGGTTTTCAAATGGATTTCATTTCTGGGACTTTTTTAAAATTCTGTTTTGTTTCAACTGAAACAGTTTTTCCATTGAAAAGCCAGCTTAATGACTGCTTTGTGATCACCCACAAAGGTGTGCTTTGCAGGGGACATGATATTTGTGGTGACAGAAGAAAAATGACATTCCATATGCAATTTTCATAAAAGTGGGAAAGGAACAAATTAGTATCCCCACTCTTGCATAGCAGAGAAGAACATCATCAAGCTAGCACCAAAGATACGCTATCTCTTTGCTTGATCTGTTGTTGAAAGCTAACAGAAAAAAAGAGGATCAGTCCATATTGTTTTAAATACATTGCCTACGTGACCGCTAAGTAAAGTAGGAGCAAAATCTGGAGTTATGGGTCTTTCTCCCCCCCGAAAAAATCTTAAACTTAAGATAGGCATTCCACAAGCTATGCAGGCTGCATTCCTGGCTATGGGTACAGGTGATGGAGAGCAAGTGTGAAGCTCAATAGTTACAGGCAAGAATGACGTGTTGGAGTTTTCCTCTTGTAGGTGTTTGCTTACATGCTGTTCCTGGTTGCAGTTGTTTCTTCATTTTTCTCTCAGTGTAAGAAGATGACAAAAATGACCAGAAGGGGAAGAAAGGGGTGGGAGCCTCTTTTTGCTGAGCAGCCGGTGTGACAGAGAGAAGGGAACTTGCTTCCCTGCTCAACACACAACTACCCCAGTGAGAATCCGAATTTACTCCCAGTCTGGCATTTGGTAACTCAGCCCCACTCTGGCCTTTGGTAATTCAAAGCCAATAACTACATAAACCTCAGTTTCCTTCCCAAAGCCTGGCTTTTACTAGCACTGTGCTCCAGGGCCTGCAGGAAGAGTTAATCGGACCTTTCTGCCAGCTGTACTCAGCAGCACTTTTCTGGGAAGAAGTTACCACTTGAACCTCAAGTGGTGGCTCAAAGACCCCTGTCAAATGAATTCCTGCCTTAAGTCCATTGACACCGATGGAGTTACATGAGGAACAGAACTGGTCCTTCGCCTTTTTTGCCCTTATCCACAATAGGCAACACTATTTTTCTGCATAACAAGTCCCAGAATACTGAATGTACTGGCTGCCAAGAAATGCAGAACAAACAGAATTACATGTTTTTCCCTTTATTTCCATCATCTGACCTTTGCTTTTTATGTCTTAGGAGCAAGCTGCAACTTTATTTACATGTATAATCTAGATGAAATGCTAGTTCGTGTGCAGAAAGCTATGTGGACTTTGATCTTTGAATTTGATTTTCCATTTTTTTTCAAAGCAAACAATAATGAATTAATGGAAACATGGAAATGTTAGGTTTTAGAATGGTTCTCATTTCATGTTTCCGATTCTTTCAGCCCCGGCTAGATCTTTCAGGCTTCCCTAGAGGCTTGACGCTTTAGTTCATAGTCCAAAATTGTAACTTGCATTCTGACGTAGTAGGTACTGAAATCACTCATATTGCCAATTCAATAATGACTTTGAATCCTTATAGAATTACTTGACTGCAACAAAAGGTGCTACTAGCCACCGTAAAATTGTATAAAGTACCAGTAGTAAGAGAAAGAATGATTAAATTATTAAAACAGTGGAATTCAAATTATGAGAAAGCAAGCAAACAATAACAGGGAAAGGGAACAAACACTAAGAGAGTCAACAGGAAGATGTAAACCACATAATAATATAGGAATATTTTATGGCTATTTTTTAATAGGTTTTAACTCAAGGTTCCAAACCTGCAACTTACTTCATTGACTGTTTGTTCATTAACCAGTCTGGTCAATTTTAAACATTACATTTATACTTTAAAATCTCAATATTTTTACTTCTGTGTATCTGTCTAGACTTGGCGCCAACTGTCAATGTGCAAAGATTACCTCACTTCTACCCCATACTGTATGTTTGGGACATGCAATCTTCCTCATTTTATATTCCCCAGGAAAATAAGTTGTTACTGATACGTGCTAAATCTTAATCTTTCTTGGTCAGGAATTTTTCACAAAAATACAGTAAATAGCCTGCAATATTGAGATGGATGGGAATGGAGAAGAAAGAAAAACCGCTAACTTCTATGTGTGGGTTCTTATTAAAGAAATGCATTGATTCTGCTATTTATTTCAAAATTCTGTATAAATTTACTGAAAAAAAATTTCTATACTCATGTGTCCAAGCATCCCAAGAATACTATTGTGATAAAACCATAACACTTTATCTAAAACTCTAAGTGAGAGAAGGTTCTTCACAGACATTCTGTAAGGAAACAAAGGGAAATTAATATGGGATTACTGTTACAATATCTGCTTTATTTTTTTAACATAACAAAAAAGACATAGTTAGACAATCTGTATCTATGTCTCCACTGGTTGACAGATGATCATGAACAGCATCACCGGGGCAGGAGTATCTTTGTGGAAATAACTCCCTCCCAAGTTGCATGGTATTATTTCATGAGCCGGTTAAAGCCTAGGAGACTATTCTTTTTATTTGCCACCACACACAACCCACATTGTCAGGAACAACCCATCAGAGCAATCCAGAAGGTTACTATCAGAGCTGGGTCATCTTCAGGAAGAAAAAATAATAAATAAAAATAAAAGGAGCGAGAATCTAGGACACCATCTACAACTCAAGAGTTTCCCACTGGAGCAATGGTGAAAATAACAATTAACTGTAAGGTAAGTGCCCAATGCAAAGCAGCTGGGAGGTGGAGTTCTGCTGCTTCAGTGAAAGCCACTGCCTGTTACCATACATTCATTATCAAAGAGACAAAATTCCCTCCCGAAAAGAAAAAGATCAAGACAATTAGAAGCTCACTCACACACACACGCTCCCTAACTCCGACTATAATATTATAAAAATTACTACTCAGTTACTAAACATCAAATTTACAGATGAACAGCCAATCACACCAGCATTTGACAGCATTTAATCCTATGGCAACATGGATACCATGCCTGGTTTTGACTTGGAGGTTGTGTTATTTTTTTTTTTATTGTATTGATTAAACTGAGAATAAACTTCATCTATTCTAGTTCTAATTCTTCATATAATCTTAGGAAATAGGGCTACTTTGTCAAGACTATGTTTTAAATAAGTTCTAGAGGACATACATTCCTACTGTTCTATTGTTCTTTTCCTATTCCACTGTCCTTTTCAAGGTGGGGAAAATGATTAATGTTTCCAGGAGACAAGTGGGGCAGCTGGCGATGTTTTTACAGCAGAAATTACAGTTCAGAAATTAACTTGTTTTTCAAAATGCTCCTGGGATGAGGAGAGCAGTCTCAAAAAGCAGCTCCCTCTCAAAACTGAGGGAGAGAAGCGCATGTCCCTGTCTCTTTTAAAACCTCTCAGAATTGCTGAACAGACCCCCTTGTCAATCTGTCAGATACCAAACTTCCCAAGACAAATGAAACTATCTCTGTTTCACAGAACTTGTAAAGCAAGAACGTATGTAACCCGCTTTCTCAAAACACACGTGCTGCAAATAAAGATATCAAGTGTACTGACATTTCTGCATTACAGCTTAAAATAACATCCTGTGTGATGCCTATATGCTGTGCTGTTAGGTCAGTTTTGGATTTTCTAAACACTGGGTTTGCTTTCAAAGAATAACGCTCTGGTTCCTGTACAATACATGAGTATATTGGCTCTTCAGCTGGGAAAAAAAGTTAAGAATGTGTGGGGTTTGGCTTCAAAATTAGCCATGCTTTAGTAATCTAGTATGCTAAACTGTTTCTTATTAATGTATCATGCAAATACTCTCCAGTCCTCCCACAAGTCTGACACTTTCCCAACATATCAATAGCAAATGTTCTGTGAAATGCAACTTTTCTGATGTAGGCCACCCTGACTTTCAGAGTGATCTCAACCTACCATCCAGATCTTCATGGCAGACGGAGAATGGGGCTCTTCTTTAATAAGGGAAGCAATACTAAAAAAAAAATAATAATAATAAAAAAAATCTTGCTAGTTTGATGCATTGAGTTTGTTTTTCTTCAGTAAAGAGCCAGCTGCCTTTCTTTTTTTTTTTACCTTTTTCTATTTTCCCCCTAATTATGGCTGAACAGAGTTAAGTGTGCTGTGATTACCCAGTCAGAATGTAAGGTAATTTAGGGGGTTGGTTGGTATCAGTCCCTTATTAATGCAACTATTTGATTTAAAATTCAATTTTGAAGTCCCCCAGCTGTGTTCACTCTTAATGTAGATAAGACAGAGGATGTACCCAGGGACTTGTGTTAGATGATGAATGAGCTTTGCAGAGGCTCTGTGACAACTGTCCCCATGTCCCAGAGGAGGGTTTTATCTAATGTTGCCAAGTCACCTGGCAGCACCGGCCAGGTTCACATCCCTTCTCCAGAGGGTGGATGTGACTAAGCAAACACAGGGTAGCATCACATCAAGCTACAAGAGCTATTTTTAAGCGAGTTGGTTGCGTGCTGGCTGCAGAAGACAGCAGGTTAACCTGCCCTGCAATTCAAGCGGTTTCGTGGCTTGCCCTGTGCTGATATCTGCCTCCTCCATTGCTGCCAGCACCGCAGTGACACTGATGTTCACCATTTCAAAGCCACCCCCGCACACTAGACTGCAATCTGCAGCACAGACATCATCGTAGCTTCTGGCCCAAACAGGAGATCAGTTAAAACTGCAAGTGAAGGGTAAGGGAGGAGTATATAGCCATTTATGTTTAATTTTCATATACTTCGGTTTTACATCTCTTGCACTTAATTAAAGCCATAGTGTTATTTAGCGTCCTCTGTGCCTCAGCCATATAATCTTTCAGAGGCTTTTTATAGGCACAGTTGCAAAAGAGAACCTTGAGGAATGATTAAGAAGGATAACTTATTCTCATTTTTAGCTACTACATGCCTGATGTGCAGCTTTTTATCTCTTTCTGTTTCGAAAATTATCTGCATACACGTACTACATCTTTTACCCCATAAAACATACAGTTATCAGTTCCCAAAGGGAATCCTAACAGTGCAGGAGAGAAAAGCCATGTGAGCTGTGCAAGGGCTGATCAAGGGTGTCTCAGCAGCTGAGCAGAGGAGCAAGCTCAGAGAAATAAAGGTACATGCATCAGGGGTGGGATGCAAAGTGAAAAGCTCTGGTAGCTCAGGTGGGGCTTGATGCTGACCAGACACCGGTGCCCGGAGCACGCAAATGAAAAGCTGAAAGCAATGGCACAATCGGTGACATGAGTCAGGGAGAAAAATTCAGCAGATGTGTTTCAACTGAACTACATGCCAGAGAGGACCCGGCAGGTTTCAGCGGCCACTTTTGGACCACACAAACATTTCACCTCTTGCCTCTTTAGGTATGGATGAAAGATGCAACAAATGACCTTAACAAACAACGAAGTTACAGAGTCCCTCTGGGGCTCATCACTGCCAACTCCAAGAGAATTGCTGCACTTATTATTATTATTATTATTATTCATTATTATTATTATTATTTTGCTTTGCTCTCTTAGATGTAGCTCATGAAGATAGGAGATCATGAACAATGCTTAGGAAAAAAACAAGCTACTGCTCAACCAAGTTCTGTTTGTACCAGTAAGAGTTAGAACTAAATCAAAATCTAAGTAAAGAAGTCTGGAATTTGGCCCAGGACTCCCAAAGCAATGTCTTCTGCCACATTTCATTCACCATCTATTCTTAACCAACCACTACTATACCTTTGTCCTCTCACTTCAGCAAACAAAAAGTTGTTACACAGCTGTAAGTCACATAAATGGCTTTGCATTCAGGCATATGAGACATGATGAAAAAATAAGGGGGGAACCAGTTTTGCTAGATTTATTTGGATTCTGCATTTTTTTAACCCCAAAATTGAAAGCAACTGGAAATACTTAGGAAATTCAGGAGATTTAGGGGTTGTTTATATAGCACATGAAAACAACTGACCTGAATGCCTTTATATTTTAAAGCTCCGAGGTAGGGGAATACTTTATATATTAAAAATAACCAGGTCCTCTAGGTTCTATTGCCTACAGAAAACTTAAGTCTAAAATAATTGTTTTTTAAAATTGATTTCCTTTAACATGTGTACAAGATTAAGTGGTTACAAACAGAAATGCTAGATATTCTGAAAAATTTATTGTGAATGTCTGAGTTGCTTATACTGGCACCTTCCATAAGAAAGGATCAGTACAGTACCTATATTTTTTTCCCCCACAGAAGCATTCAGAAAAAAACAGTAAGAACAAAGTTGATAAAATGAATTCAGAGTAAATTACAGGGCATACCTCTCTGCCTCAGTTCCCTTGTAAAGAAAAAGCACTATATGCACACCACAAGACTAAGCTAGACTTCGTTTGCAAACAATGTACTTGAATGAATAACTGAAATAAGTGGGCTGCAAGTCTAACATTTTCTATTTGCAAAGCGGCTATATCCGATTTATACCTTTTTTTTTTCCTCTCTCTCTCTCTTAAGTCAGAATTTCTTAATCTTTGGGATTATTATGCACTGCCACAGGCCCTCTAGTGAGCTACACAGCAACTGCATCTTGCTAGGTGAGGAACTATCATCTTATTTAAGAAATGCTTCTTTACACTACCACGTGCTATTTTTCTCTCAAAGGTATTCAACACGTTTTGAGCCTTCTCATGTAATTCCCCATGAGTCTTTATTTTGAGGATAGGAAACAAAATGTCCTGACTTAGGGAACACAAATACTTGGTCCAGGGAGCAGTATTTAAGGCTAAACTTTGGAACTACAAAAATCCTGTTGCTCCAGTTAAGTATCAAAGGCTCAGCTTATGAAGAACATTTTCATTAGAGTTTTCATATTGCTTGGGGGAAAGAAATCCTAACATGAGAAATACATGCAGAATATGTTACTGATTCAGAAGCTGGAATAATTATACTATTACACACTCTACTGTTATGGCGTGGATGTGCTTTTCTGCGTTTTGGAAGTAAGCTCACACTACCTCCACAGCACTGAGTGAAGCAGACTGAGAACCACCTCCCAGCACGAGGCCCTGGGGAAGGATCTTCTGCATCATGCCCTTTTACACTGGATCATCTGTCCACTTTTAGGCAGTAGATATTTGGAAAGTGAGCCACAGGCTGGCAGCACCCGCTTTAAAGCAACGCTCTCATTCTGGCTGGATAATTCAGGTCTCGGTCAACAGCTTCACCATTCACACAAGTGAAGTTTAACATAGACTTAAAGCTTTACAGGGTTGGACTCCAACACAACACTACTCGAAGCTTGACACAGTTCCTTTTTGCTCATTTGTGCCCCTCCCACAACGCATCTTTACCCACATCCTTAAAGAGACTGACTCTGTCATAATACATAGTGTTTGGCCTGATAATAATCAAACCTGATTCATATGAAAAGAATAATCATGGTTGTTGCTATTGCTAACGGTAATAATGAAGCATCCTATTCACTTTGTACAAATTACAGATGCACAGAACATGTGATTCCTATTTTATGATAATGATTATCATTCTCCATAATTAATAAAAATTACACTACAATTATTCTGAAAGTAACAGCAAAAAATACAGAGAAGTTTAGTATGAATCCTGTTTAGATACACTCAGAAAATGACAAAATACATCGGCAAAAACAGCTGCCGACATACAAATTAAATATTACATTTGGAATGCCAATGTCATCTGAAAAGTATAAAATAGCTTTTTCAAATTTTAATTGAATTTTTGGTGACAAATGAGGAACTGTTGTGTTCAGGTTATGCACTGTGACTGCTTTGCTATACTATCAGCTTTAAAACCAAAAAGCAGTATAGCAAATATATTTTCCAATCATTAGGCTTTGGCATATTTTCCACCCAATAACTCTTGATGCATACACTTCCATGAAGTCCTTCTTCGGCTATGCTAGGTTCAGCTGTGTGCTTAGCTGGTGGCTTAAATCTATTTCAGCCTGATTTTATGGGCGCACCTACCTAAAGAGACACATTGGTCCTGAAATCTCTTTTCCATAGGGAATAGCTGCAGATTATAAATATGTTTTTAATGTAAGTCTATCTCCTCTATGTAGGAGTTTATGGAGGAGTTACTACTTTCTGAAAACCTCATCATCCCAACTGGAATAGTAGTTTGAATTTGTATATGTTGGGCAACAACAAATGATCTTCATATGAAGATTCTTATCTGGATGCAGCAAGGTAGTTATTCTAGGGGAAACTGTGGCTGACAACATAACAGAGTCTGGTTAGTAATCCATGTGACATCTTGGAATATGTGAAAGATTAAGTAAAAATGCCTGGACCGGACCAGATCAAGATAAATCAGACTCCAGTGGGACCTTTAGTGGCTAAAAAAGCACTGAATAATCTCAGGAATCCATCTAAAGATTCAAGATAAAAACAACACCATTCATTTGCTTATATCCGCTTGGTCTGGTTCATAGTTTTGTTGTTGCTGGATGCCTATGTCTTTAGCCAATGTCTAGCCTGGATTGTTAACCAATAGTTTATAGCAATAAAATATATTATTTATAAGAATAAAATCTATTTGTTAGAAACAAAGCCTGATTCTTACCAAATATGGTCTCCTTTCTTTATGTAGCCCATCATGGGTCATAACCAAATGAAAAAACCCACAAAGTTTTACTGTTCACATTAGAACCCTTTATAATGGATGAATGTTTATTTCCAAAGCTTTCACCCAGAAGTAGAGATCAGAACGTGTGGGGGGAGCTTCAACTATGTTTATACTTGGGAAGAATGAGAACCAACCCTTCTGTATTGACAGCGGTCTGCTGAATTTCCTTACCTACCAGGTATCCCTACCAAACTAGAAAGTTCACGATCCTAAGATAACTCAGTGCATTTGGAAATCTGGCCAAGAAAGCCTCGATCTGGTGTATGCACACATCGTTTTTATGAATATGTATTTATTTTTAAAATCTTGCTGTCTCACCTTTGCACCCAAGTGAGAAGAGCAGCTCTGGAATTTGTCACTATGTCCCTATTAGCTCTCTGAAAATATTCTTCCCATGCTAATAAGGCTTTACTGAGGACAATAATCTCACCTAAACCTTCAACGAAGCAACATAATATGGCAAAATAACTAATTTGTAAACTGCTAAATAAAACAGCACAGCAACTACCATTCATCTCTCTGCCCTCTAAAACCTTGTACCCCAGACTTTCTCATTAATTTAATGTTTAGTAATCTGCTAGCACCATCTCCCCACTGTTGCAAAATACTTTTAGGGATGATAATTCTCAAATACCCTGAGCCCAGTAAGCACAATGATCTTGGTAACTAAGGTAACTTGGACTCAACTTTCAAAAAAACCCAGATAGATACTTCCTCTGAATTACTGTGGTATTTTTGTCCATGTCCAAACTTAAAGAATTGTGCATGGAGGTTTCAGAGCTCCTGAGGAAAAGCTCAACCTGCTTTCAAGAAGGTCTTTCCATAGCTCTGACCTAAACATATTGGAGAAAAGCAATAATAATAGTGAATCTGAGTGAAGATTACAATTGGAGTTCCAGTAGAAGATAGAACTTACAGCTCATCCTCTCCTGAGATGACTAAACTATGTTGCAGCCTGTGGTCGAGTCTGTACGTATTTAAACTGCTTAAAGGTAGATAGGGGTTTGTGGATCTTATGGACCATCACTTGGTCTGTACAAGAGACATTTTCTGAAAAACTAAGGGAAATATTAGAACCTTTGTCCTCTCGATCAACTCTTTCAGGAACTGTTGTCCTGATTAGAGATGATGCTGGCACAGGCTCTCATGCTGCGTTCTGGATAAGAGAGATCATAAGGGCAGATCCTGAGCATCTCTGAATTAGGTCTCAAGAGCAGTCCTACCAAAGTCTTGCAGTACAGGACAGGAAAGTCTCTGAAAACACCCTCCCAGGCAATAAATGATAATCAAACATACTTCAAAAGAAGTTAAGCAGAGCTCTGAAGACGGAACAAGAAAGCAGTCTACATACACAGAATTCGTACTGTGTCATAAATCTAATCTATGTCTCTCATTCAGAATTAACTGCCCTGCTCTTGCTCTAATGAAGTACAAGGCCAACATATTCTACCCACCTTCACTGAAAGTCAGTAATAAAGCTGCGTGTGTCTCTGTGCAGCATCAAAACAGATTTCACATGATTGTTTTAAATAGCAAGAGGACTGCATGGAAAGACGTCTGTATTTTCTTAATAGCTGTAACCACACTACATAGCACATGTCAAAATTCTGAAAAGAGAACAGATTCCCAATGCTTTGTACAATGTATATAGTTTCTTTGCTTTGATGTCTGCTTCTTTATTGTATTAAATTATCTGGATTTAAAAAGACAAAAAAAAAAAAAAAAAAAAGGTTGTCTTTTGTCTTATTACTCAACTGTCAAACATCATTTGAGCTAAGAGAACAGCCAGGGCCTCCAGAATAATTTGGGGAGTGGAGGAAGGAAGAAGGAAAGTTGTGAAGTATCCTGCCTCTTTGCACAGTTAGGTTTTTCAGCCACAGAGATTGCAGGGGGACTACATTGTTCTAAAAGTTATTGCGACTTGTAAAACCTACACAAAAATGGATCTACCCTATTACTCTCTAGGGGAGTCCTGTGTCCCTTCCCCACTTCCCTTTTCTGCAGTTTTTCTATGTTCTCCAGAGGGGCTTTTGCACTGCAGGATGAAGCAGCGATGGCAAGTGTGCCTGGTCATTGCTCTGGGGATGGAGGTGAGATTTCTTCGTGCTTTTTCTTCTAACAAACAAGCCTGACAGAGAGAAAAGATCCATTTCTCTTTTTTTAATATCTAGGGGAAAATGCCTGCCAACAGGAATCATATTCCTTCCACTGGCCTTTTTTTTCTTTACCTGGAGCATCTTTAAAATCAATACCAGCTGTTGCAGAGAAGGATTTTGGTGCCCTAAACAGAGATTTATGACTTCAGGAGAAGGAAGAAGAAGAGGAACACAGGAATCTCATAGAGAAAAGATACTGCTGCCATGGCAGAGAGCTGTACATCAAATAGAACTGTTTCTGCAGAGGAGCTGAAAAAGTGCTCCTTCAAATCACCCATGGGATTGTAGACCTGGCTAAAAAGTGTGGCCCTTTGAAGGCAAAGGCAAAACTCCAGACGTTTTTAGTCTGGCCACAGTTTCAGCTTTTGACTCATAGAATCATAGAATGTCCTGAGTTGGAAGGGACCCACAAGTATCAGTCCAATGCCTGTCCCTGCATCTGACAACTCAAATTTGAATGCAAATTTAACAAATCACCAAGCATAACATGGTTCTGGCTATATTATAAAATAGACGCAGGAGAACTGTGGCAGATCAGCATCCCATGTTCTGGAGTGGACACTTCCCTTGCCCTTTGCTCTGGCTGATTCAGTGGGAGTTTTCACATGCTCTTCTTGCTGCGTAGCTCAATAGAGGCACAAATCCCAGCCTGTAACCCTGAAAATACGAGTCAGCTTTCATTGAACTGAATGGTTCCATTTGTAAAAAGAGCCCCTAAAGTTCACATTCAAGAATCTGAGAGACTGGGATCTGCTGACCTGGCTTGAGATCATCTAAGCCCTGGACATGCACAATTTTCAGAAATATTCAAATGCTAGCAGATGGCAGTACATCACTATTTCAGGTCACAAGAGGGAGAATTAAGAGTTTAAATGGAAAAGTGTTAGTGGAAGTGATGTGAACTTACAGGTCTGCAGCTGATCTTTATTAAATAAAGGTTCCTCACATGTTTCTTGATCCAGAGCCAATGGCTAATATTAGCGTGAAGAAATGTGAGCTCCTCTACCCTCCATGTGCTGCTTCTGAGCCATAAACAAGGTCTAACAAAGAGTGGAAATGGCTAAGGCCAATATTTAGTCCTGTAGCACAAGCTCACCATAGAGTATAGGCCAGGGAGTGCAATTTCTTGGGGCAGTGCAGGGTGAGTCAGGTCTTGGATGGCTCCACACAGCAACGGCTGGGCTGCTTCTTATAGGTCAGCTGCTTATAGTTCAGCTGCTCTCCTCAGTGCAGACAAAGCATACATTTGTTTTCTAGTTTCTTATGTAAAATCATTGATATGTAAATAAACAGAGCTAGAAAGATGACCTCTAGGCAACAATATCCAGGAAGCTCTAGAATTTTTTCCTTTGAGTTCCAATACTTACAAGAGTTTCATTCAAGATAGGGAATTCACATATAAAAATCATAAGAATGTAAACCAATTTTATGTTTTATATGCTCTACTTTAATGTCTACAAGCAGAGTAGAAATGTCATTAATAACAGTTGGAAATAAGCTCAGATCATACATGAGGCAGAGGAAGTCACTGAATGTTGGTGGGCCAAAGCAGGAACAAGGAAACTGGAAATTGTGACCTATACACCCAAGCTCCAGTTCCAGCCTTTCATAGGTTATTATCAAGGCCACTTTAGGCAACTCTTTCCTCTTGCTCCTTTCTTCCTATGCCACCTCTCAGCTGAGCTTGGGCAGCTGTCCATAGGACCACACAGAAAACCAGAGGAAGGAACTAATCGTAAACATAAACATGCACAAATGTTTACAAAAATAATCTTAGACAAATGAAAGCAAAAAGGGTTACTTGCACCCAGAGCTGGCCAGTCATGTCACTTGCTGTGCCACACAACAGCATTTCTGTGGACCAGCATGGGACTGGAACAAACTGCTGAGTGGGAAGAACAAGCAATGGGTGGCACAGAGAGGGCTGTCTGCAACCAGGGGCTCTCAGAAAGTTAATACTTGTTTCCCATTGATAAATCAAGTCCCATGAACACCTCTGACAGCAGAGCTGGGAGTGCTGTGAAGGTCTGATGTTGGGCACTGCTTAAAAACCACCCAAGATACCTTAAAAGATGAAAATTGTCAGCTCTGACTTTAAGAGGTGATGGCCAGTGGTGGTTCCTCACTCTGGTAGCAACTCTGACTGCACCTATTACATGCTTCGGTGTATCAGATCCCAGTCACAGCTGCATGTATAGACTAATACTACATTTAATCCATTATGGAAAAAAAAAATCAAGGTAGGAAAAAGGTTTAAATGCACTTCTAAAGGTGTGTTAGACTTGCACCAGAACTGACAATATACCTGAGAGCTATCATTTGCCAGGTTGGAATTATGAATAATTTTGGAGCCTGCTTTAGTGTAGGAACAATTTTGCCAACAGTAAGTGTGTTATTTAAATACTGTGAAAATAGAATGACTTGACTAGATTTCCTTCTAATGAGACCAAGAATTATATAATTTCTCTTAGTAAGAAGCCTAATTAAACAGAAGCTGGAGAAAGGTACATGTTTTTTCTAATCTTCTTTTAAATTATTTTGCCTTCTTACTTGCTGAAGCCCCTACAATCTAATGTAAAAAGACCTGTTTCTATGCAAAGAGTAACACTTGCGAGGTCTCAACTTTATTTGGTATCAGAATAAAGTCACCAATAGATCCATTCACGTTAAGAAGTCACGTAAATACTGCCTCATAATTCCACATGTAACTTCAGTCTAACTTGTGGTTTAACAAGCACTTCATTTGCCATGGAAAATTGAAGGACAGTGTATGGCAGCTCACACAGTGTCTATCACCTGAATATACATATGACACAAAAAGCTCTTGGCCAAAGCAGCAAGAATTTGCTCAGCAATCAGATCATGGTGCATCATTTCAATGTCCTGAAGCTGAGTTCACAGCAACAGCCCTTAACAAAGGCAATTGCTGAGACAAACACTTTTCTTCTGCCGTACATAGGAGATGGACACAATAGCCATGGGGAAATTCCAAGATGGAAAATCACCCCTCGTGGTTTTGGCTTCGGCCACATCCTGCCCCAAGGTATAGGATGGGGGCTGAATGCTTTTGTGGAGGGGAAAGCAGGACACAGCTGGGGAACATACCATCTGTTCTAACAGGGAGGAGCAAAACCAGAAGTGACACCACATGGCATGTTCTACCATGCACGTAGGTAAACTGGTTGTTTTTTAATGTACAAACAGAAAAACAGCACAACAACTGCCTCTGCAATTTCAAATATCAGGAAAGAAACCAAACATGAATTGTCTTTGTGTCTCATGATTCGTGAAATTGCAACAGTAGCAATACCAGCAATTTTGCCCAGAGCTCGGCTCCAGTTTATGACAGGATGTACGCAACTGTGGGAGCTCATCTCTTCAGGAACCAAACAAAGCAACACACGGCATCTTCCCACCCTACCATCCATCCCCAGACTCAGTAACCTCAACATCTAACACTCTGGCATAATGGGGAGAGAAACTAGGAACACATTTGTTTACTTTTGGATGTATCTTCAATATCAAGTGATGCCTCATGCTTAATGCCTGAGACAAGACCATTACCCTGAGCTGCAGACTGGAAAACTGACAAGGGAAAATTTGAATTCCGTTCACTGAAGTGATGAATTAAAATCTTATTAACTGTTGACTAGTAACCCTCACCAAATCTAATATCTACAGAAGCTCTCTCTTCCTGGCAGGATCCACCAATGAACACTTTCTGCCTACCACAGTGACCTTTCAGAAGACGGTTTTTACCTTTTAAACTGACTTATTTTTTCCTTTGGTGATGAGTTCAGCACAAAAAAACATCACTCAGGCAACATTATTTAAAGCAACCTCTAACTTACATCTCTTACTTGAAATCTCCTCTCTTTACAGAAAACACCTATCTTACTCTGCAGTAAGGATCTCCATATGATAAATGTCTGTCCCATTCCTACTCAGTTATTTCTACTCCCACTGTTCATGCTCTGCAGTCCTTTTAAATAAATACTTCCATCAGATATGGGTGAAAAGCATACATTCTTTTATAAACGGAAGTGACAACAGAGATCATTATATGAAGAGTGCACATGGAAGTCTTTCCTTCCTATTAAGATCTTCCCGTATTTTTTTTCTTAGCTTTATGCTTTACCTCTTCTTGCCTATTTGATTCTGCCTGTGGTTGTACTTATTGAAACAGTGTCAACGCTCTGATTTGTCTGTGTTCATTCTACTCCGTCACATCTCACCTGCAAAACACATCTCTTTGGGAGAGCTTAACTCTCATTTTGGGACTCAGAGAGCTATCTTACCCACAATATTTTCCTCTATCTTGCTCTGAGCTTCCATCTATTATTGTGACTGTGTTTTGATGCAGCATGATGGAGAAACGTGACCTGAAATATGAATGCAAACGTGACAAATTTTCCCTCAGAAAGAAAAAGCAGTCTTAATTACACCATGTAGATTAAAATCTAATTATTGGGACTGTGCACACATTTTATAACAAGACCCTACATAGGAGCTACACAAGAGCTATGCCCCCAAAAGAAGGCATGCATTGCTAGCACCAAACCTTGGATTGTGGGGGTTTCTCAGATTTCTGTGGCAGGTTTCATTTGATCACAAAAATGCAAATACACACCTCAGGTTTAGCTCAACACACTTTCAGAACGGCCTAGGAATGTCACATTCTGAAACCAAGGTAATTCTATAAAGTTAGGACTTGACAGCTGAGCGTTTGTAGAACTGTTTTCAATTATGACATTAAGTCCGACAGTTTAAAGCCAAGACTCCTAATTTACAACAGTACTTGTTAATTTACAACACTGAGCTTGTATAACATTTAAGTAAACACTGCACTTCTGGATGACAGAAAGCTAAACAATGAAATAAAACTTCAGAAACATATCTATTCCTGCAGTTTTCAAAGAGCTTCCAGTTCTCCAAAAACAAACAGCTCCCAGCTGCCCAGCATTTATACTCATGCATCTTGTACCACTAAATATGTAGAGAGAAAGGGACCAGCAGCCTCAACGTTTCTCATTCAGAAGATCCATCAAATCAGATTTTAAAGGTAAATTCTGCTTTCACCCACTGTATTTAGTTTTGTTTTGTGAAGGGAGGGAAATGTGGAGGAGAAAATAAATAATAAGGATAAATACAAAATGTACTTTATTTTTACAACCGAAGAGCGAACACAGTCCTCAAGTTTTTTCTTTCTATTAAGTTAAACCCTAGTATTTTTAGCAAGCCTTCTAGCTGAAGGCAGCTCCCTCACATTCCAGCCTTCTGTGGCTGCTGAAACAAGTCACATTGCAAGCTCTTCTTCTAACCATCCATTGCCTCACCTCCTCTTCCACTGAAAATGTTTCAGTTGCCATTTCTTTCCCCTGTAAAATGCCACTCTCCTTTTCTCACTCTTACCAAGATCACACTCCTAGGGCTGATCAAATAAGCAGAAGCTGTACAGAATGTCAGTTTTTCACAAAAATTCTTCAATAGATGCATCTAAAAGCCCAAAGTGAGATGGCGCTGGAAACACACTATTTTTCAATGAATTATTGCCATTTTCTTTTCATTTAAACAACCATTTAACTGATAATTTAAAAGTTCTTTGCTTTGGTTTGGTTTTTGTTATTAAATCGTTCCAAAAGCCTGCTGTTTCAAAAACTGCAGAGGATGATCCCCTTTAATGTCCTACTTGGTTTTCCCTTCGAGTCTATAAAATCAGAGCTTTCAGAAGTTTGGAGCTTTATACTCAAAAAAAGCAGTTTGGAGAACATTTCAATATGGAAGCCCTCGAAGGGACAAGAATGCAGAAAATGTGTTTCACAACAGTCTTCCATGGTACAGAGTATGAAGAAAGGACTCCGAGACTGGAAAAGCTGAGGCATGTTCAAAGAAGTCGAGAGCCTGAGGGCAGGTTTTGCAAAGCCTAAGTAGTGACTTGAATAACACTGGTGAGCCACGGAATAGGACTAAGACCATCAAAGGCTCTTAAAGAGAAATGGGGTAGGACAGTGGCTGACAGTAGTTTTATGAATATGCACTATTCAGGATCTATAAGACCATAGCAAATTAAAAAGTGTTTAATAGACACTATTCTTTGGGGGTGGGTGGGAGGATATGTCACGTTACCAACAACATTTAGTCCTTTGGAAGTGTTCTGCGTATTTGTGAGCAAAATATTGTGTAACAGCCTAGGAAAATGCCCTCTAGACTCTTTGCCAGGTCTCTGGAGCAATCCAGCAAGAAACATATACAGCATGGTCTAGAGAAAGGCTGAGAGCGATAATTCCCTCTCAAATTAGTGGGATTTTTGAGCATTCAGCATCCGACAGTTGGCCAAGTCCTTTATGTAACAGTAATTGCAGACAGATCTCTGACTTGGATGGGGAGAGAAACTTGGGGTCGACAACCTGAGCAGCACTGTCCAAGTGGCCATTCAGCTACTACCTTAAGACAGAAAAATCCTGACATCAATTGCTTGTTCATTTTTGAAGGCAAAATTCCCAAGAACGCTAGTGGGATTCTGACTGCTTTAGCAAGAACTTCGGGCTTTGAGTTATTACTGATTATTACCAATAAAGACATCAAAAATAACAGGGGTACTCTGCAGAAAGATCAAATATCACATGTACAGCTTTAAACTTTGAGAGCTTTGTCTTTTTTAGGGTCTAGAACAAAGATGAAGATATATTGCATTGAAGTCCCCTCACAAAGAGCTGAAACTCATATTCTGTTATAACTCTGCAAGTAATAAATGTTTTCAACATAGTAACAGGAGACAAAGTCAATCCCTACCAACAAAAAAAGGCAAAACTAAAACAAAACAAAACACACCCCACAACCTAGAAACATGATAGGAAGAATATTAGCTCATCACAACACTTGAACAGGAATGAAAAGCAAGCACCGAGAGCTAAAACAAATACTGGAGATGAGAAGTTTGAAGCAGAAAGCTTAACATGCACTGGAGAAAAAGAGGGAAAAATTAGTGTTTTAGAGAAATAAATTAGACTACAAGATAAGTACAAGTCACATCACTATTATAACAGGATACATGCCTTGTAGATAGTAGAGATGCAATAAATGTCGCACAGTTTGAGCAGAGCAAGTTTATTAATGCTGCCTTTCCCTTGACATTTTCATAAGCCCCCTGTGGAGACACAGACTAGATGAAACACTGTATTCAAGGAGTTGTAATTAATAGCTTACTAACTGGACGTACATATAAACATATGTGTATGTATATACAGACATTCACAAGGAGTCTGTCCTCAGATAGGTATTTCCAGTATTTTTAATTCATAGCTTCAATTATAATACTATCCAGGGAATTAAATAAATGCTCTAAGCGGAAAAGGGCTGCAAGTACAATGAAGACAACAGTTACTTTTCATAATAATACTGGTAACACTGAGAAATAATCCATATTAAAAAAAAATAAAACAGTCAAGCAGACTTGTAACAAAATGCATATTAATATGCCTATTTTTTTTTAATTTAGCAGAAATAGAAGGCACATGAAAGAAAATACAGCTATAAAATCTACCCACAGTGAGACCACACAATGTAAAGAGCCTAAAAAGAATTGCCAGAAAAATAGATCATATTTTTAATTAGTGAGAACTTGTAACAACCCATGGGGTTTAAGTGGGACTAGAGAAACACAAATGTGAAAGCATAAGTTACAGCTAAAATTATACAAATAAAACAGGCATAAAAAATACATCTGCACTCTTTTTCTCTTCCTTGTTTTCAAGTCTTCCAAGTTCAGGAAGAAACTGTATCATCCAGCTCCAGTTACATTTCACCCAGGATTGCCCCAAGGTCACGCAAAAGAGAGCGGTGTTGGCAAAGAGCTGGGAACAGATAACACAACATTGCGTAGGGATGCCACTAGCAAAACAGAGCAGAGGCTCGGCATGAAAGTGGGGCACAGCAAATTCCACTGCTCCTGGTTGCCGTCCACCCATCTCTCCGCATTTGCCCTTCCCACTGGGCTCAAATGCCCTGTCAGTGTGCACGTTCTGCATTCCTCCAGCCTATCAAAGAGATATTAATACATTCCTAGCATGGCATTCAGAGGAAAAAGTATGCCCCAGAGATGTAACTATACTCCCAACTCTCTCAAAGTGAAATACGGCCCATTGTTATTAGGAGATACAGGCAACACATAGGAAGAAACATATTAACAGGGAATAAAGATGAGGTGTGGCTCATGAAACTGGAACTGAACTTGGTTTGTTTGAATGGCTGTTTTTAATTTACACCTCCTGAAAGGACCAACAATCTTTGGAGACATGCACCAGTGCCGAATCCCATGGACGTCAATGGGACTGGAAGTGCGTACAGGGCTCACCCAGGCTGCACGCTCGGAGACTAAAGCACGCCTGAGTGTCTGGCTGCATCAAGCACCTACGGACCTTTAGTTTATACTAATTGACAGAAGAATGTCCTCTTGCAGTAAATCAAAATGCAGTTTGTATCACTTAGTAGATAACTTGGTTATCGAGTATTGGACACAGGCCCAGACATTGCACTGAGAGCTAAGTAGTGCAAGGGTTTGTCATCACAGTTTTCAGAGAAGCCATAAATCTGCTGAATTGCTCTATGACTCTTATAACACCAAACTGAAGCGGACTGCCTATCCTAGCAAAATAAAACATTTCATACAGATTACTTTTATAGTGTATTGCCCTATGTTGCAATTTGCACAATGAATATCAAATTTTGCTGTTCTATAAAGCCATGTAGGAAGGTTTGAGGTCATACCCAGAAATGCATAAAAACTGGTTTAAGGAAGAGAATTAAACCCCACAGGTTATGAAATAATGCTCTGATATGGTACCTTCAAAATCTTCTGGAGTTTTGCTATTGGACATAGTACAAATAGGATTTGGACTTGAATGAGGGGATTTTCTACAACACCTGTGGACGCTTTTAATTCCTGCAACACATGTTAGGTCCCCAGACTGCATCTGGCAGTGGTCAGAAGGATTCTTCCTTTCCTGTCTCACTAGTTTCTTTGGTAGTAACTGCTGGATCATACTGACTTTCCATTGATATTTCCAGATAACACGGTGTGATAGAGGTTCCCACATCAGACACCTCATGCATCTTTCCCTTTTCATACAAAAGAAGTTTCTTCTAGACTGCAATAACAGCCTTTTCTTAATGGAATGTAAGATGTTTCTTAGAAAACACAAATACAGAAAATGGCTTCAAAAGTGCAGTATATTTAAAAAAAAAAAAGATAAAAATTGATAAAACTGATGTAACTATGATATATCTTTCATGTTTCAATATTTTATAACTGATTGGAAAAGCCTGCTTGTTAACAGCAGTTGTTCTAAAAACACACAATATTTATGAGTTAACAAGCATATAAATAAAAGAACTAGAGATCTTTAGAAGCAAGCTTTTGACTTTGTGGATTCTTTAGTAGTTTTCTAATATTTAAAATAAATAAATACATAAATAGAACTACTGACCAGTTGTTAACTCTTCTTTAAAGAAAAGTAATAGCATTCAAACCACATAAATACAACACCCTTCTCATCTATGAAAACATACCCCAGATATATTCCCTATCAAAATATACTCTAGTATATACTTCAACATACACTGTATGAAACAGCACAGCTGCTTGTTCCGTTTATTAATTTTGAGTAAATGTTAAGAAGATAATGGGGAAAGTGGGAAAAAAGGCACAGAGAGCCAATGGAGAAAGTAGGCGTATATGATATGACGCTAGTCCACTCATTTATTTAAATGCATCCCAGTCTGCGTGAGAAAAGCCTTCTGAGGCTCCACAATCAAAACTTTGTGTGATTTCTCACTCAGAAAACCCTCAGCGCTACAAAACGAGCCTCGCAATGTGACCCAAAGGATAACAAAGAAAATTGTTGGCAAAATGATAAAAGAATCAATTTCCATAGCTATGGCCCTCTACTGAGTATGTCCCTTTTCCATTAAACCAACTATGAGATCATGTCCAGCAGAGAGCAAACAACTGCTATACTGTCATGCCAGGAGTATGTTGCTGTTTGCACTAAGGCAGGAAGACTTTCTACTTAACACCTAATTTATTTTTATTTAAACATTACATAGCTGTAACATAAAGCAACAAGAACCTGGTGCTGCTGGGTGTGATCATCTCTGCACTCGTGTGCTCCACATCCAAAATGACTTTTGGTTCTTTCAGGCATACGTAACAAACATGGTCACTCCACTAAAGGAATGAGGTGATTTCTCAGACTATGTATTCCCAAAGTATTCAAAACTAGTTGCACATAAAATTTGCACTTAGTTCCCAGAATCAATTCTTCTTCATGTTTTTTGTTACCTTGATTAAGATCTCCCTTAGGATAGATATTTCTGAATAAGAGTGGCTTATTTTTTAATAAAGGGTTTTATATAGAATATGTGTTGAAGTTTTCTTGCTTTCTGCTGAGAAACTGGCATAGGAGATAGTGTAACAGTCATTCAAGAAATCACCCAAGTCAGTTGTGTAGATGTAAGGAAGAATGTGCTTCACAATCAAAACGATGACTAGTTGAGTAGGGAAAAGCTAAAGTCTTGATGTCTTAAACAGAATAGAAGATATAATGTGAATGTACCTGGACTAACTTATTCTTCTATATTCTTCCAGTGCTGCGTACACATCAGCAAATCAAGTGTGATATGATTTAAGACACATAATAACCATTTTTCCTACTGTTTATTTCCAAGAAATAGTGCTACTGGTTCAGAAAATGAGGCAGCAATAATCCAAATAAATAGTTACACATTTAAAACCCTATAATTTCTTAACCTGGTATCTGCTGTTAGATCTAAATTTTACAGAAGGGCTAGAGAATCTCTGTTTCATTATACTGGTTTTTTTCATTAATTTTCATCCCAAGTCTTAAAAATATCCTTGTCCAGCTCAAAGTATGTCTGAAGCAAAGGCAGAGGCATCTCTGAGAGGTTGTGTAATAAATGCTTCCAGTGAATGTTCTCAGAGTTGCTACCCACTAATCCTATTGCAAAGTTGTGTGAATGGAAATGGATTTAGCAAACAATTTGCTCTAACAGACATCCACACCCTTATTATAAAGGATATTTGTCTCCTTCCAGAATGTCTTGTCTTAAACTTGTTGTAATCACCAGCTATCACTCTACCATATAAGAAATGCAACTTCAACTAAGAGCAAACTGCAGGTGAGAACCTAGGGGAGTATCCAAATCGCTGAACCTCTTACACCTCAGCTTCTATGAGATTTACATTGGAAAATTTAAAGCCATGACACCCTTCACTTTGAAGAAGAACACAGCAATATTAAGATTCTGTTCAAGTGCACAAAGTGTCCTACAGCTGAAAAAAAAACCAGTTCATGATCCAGTTATGAAAAGGCAATAAAGGATATTGCAACTTGCCCAACTCCACAGAGCAGGAATGCAGCAGTATGGAAATAGCTTCCAGGCCACAATCAGGCACCAGATCTTGAGCAGCTTGTGTCAGGTACCCCGAATAAAGTTTTGATTGCCTAAGAGTGACTGACAGGCCTTTGATGACTTGAAATATATGCTGCCTCATCAGCGCTTAATACCATTTCCAAATAACAAAGCAAAGGAGGAGAATCAAAGCCGAAGAGGAATTGAAAAGGGACCAGTGATGATGTCAGTGTTACTAACTGCACTATATTTTTATTTGATCCCTTTCCCATAAGTAATCTGGGCTGGCATAGAAAAGTTTTGTCGTATTTCAAGTTGTGGTACTTCAAAGCTCTGTGCAGTAGCAACCGGAGAGCATAAAACCAGTAACTTGGATCAGTAGCTTCAGCTCAGAATGACAAACCGGTTGCCAGCAACATGCATCAGTGGGGCTTGACCCCAGTAACTATCTTCACCCTTGCATGAAAAGCCCCTTCCCAATGGCCTGAGCTCCTGCAGATGTCCTTTAGAAAAGTCTGCCAAGATGAAAATCAGTTCTAATTCTTGTTTTAATGGTGCTTTTTCTTGCAAATTACCTGGTGTCTGTGAAAAGACATTAATCTAATTCTACTTACCACCCACTCCTTTGGATTGACTGCTGAATTAATCACATACAAATGTTAAATAGTATTGCTAAAGCAAAATGCAAAAGATGGAAGTCTTTAATCAAAGCCTCACAAATCAGTAAAAGAAATGACAAAATAAAAAGTTCAGTTGCAAATATTCCTCTTCCAAGTGTTGGCTGTAACTCATTTGAAGTGCATGTTAGAAAGAAATGTATCATCTTGTTTACTAAGAGCTCAAAGACCAGGGCAAATGAATGGCTCCTGAGAGGGTGATGCTCAGAGATAGCCAGTAATTCTCTGTTTTAATCCATCAATGACAAGAAATGTACCAGAATAGTCATCTCTCCCTTTTACTCATTATTTTTCATTAAATGGACTGAGCAGCTTAAACCAAACATTGTGCTGGTTCCCATTAGCAAACAGAAAGCATGTCTAAGGATGCTCTCTGTGTAAGATTTCATTGCTAATTACAATTAATTTGATATGAAGTTTGGAAAGTTTGTGTTTTTAAATTAGGGCTATTTTGCTTTCAGAAAAAGACTGCCCTTAAGCCAGACCTATAAATCAATGTATAACAATTTTGAGCTGGTTTTGAAAACTTGGCCCTGTGGACGTTTGTTCCGAAGGACAGCGGTGTCAGGACATTGCCTATGTGAAATTTCTGTGTGATAATGCTCCCACCTGGCTGCAGCTACTGCTCCGTGCTGTTGTTTCCATCCTACACCATTCCTACATGAACAACATGAATTACCATGTAACATTTTACTACCACCCTGGATTACTTATGGGAAAAGAACCCAGTAAAATTTGCTCTTCTATACATGGCCTGCATGCTTTCTGTGAAAGTTTTACAACAACCAAGGTTTTTTTGTATTCTGATATTTTAATCTATATTATTTCCAGTTAACAATATTAACCAAAAAGACAGTGATATTTTTTTTAAGAGGCCCAAGGCTCATATGCAAAGGAGGTCTACAATTTTGCATCTAACTTTGTATGGAATATGCCTACCAAAAAATATGGCAATGGATCAAGGGTTAAAAAGATGCATGAAAACCTTTGAGAAAAATACATGTAACCACAGGTTACTACAATTCAGGTGTGAGATTACTTTCTTCTCAATATAGGTCACTGTTAGGTCACAGTGAAAAACAAGTATTAATGTATTTGTATGAATCAAATAGTAAGTTAACCACCTCCATGGTTAACTTCTAATCAAGAAAGAGCAAGTACCAGAAGTAAAAGTAATTATAAAGTATATTTTACTAATAAAAAGATCCCTAGAGGAAGGATTTTGCTGAAACAATGCTATGCATTTTTGCACAGTGTAAATAAGTATTCAACTATAAAATAAAGGAAATGTGAAAATCCAAACCTCACCTGTTGGCTCCACATCATATGTTGAAATTCAATGTACATGTTCCCAAACTGGCTGGAAGGAGCAGAGTCATGCAAAACCAGACACATACACTCCTCATGGATGAAACATAACACTTTTCAAGCGCAAAGGCTAAAGATAATAGATATTTAGGCCTTTTTCTCCACATACTTATTTGGACACCAAATGTACAATTTCACTTCACTCAAAGAAACAAATACCTCTATCTTATAGGGAATTGTCCCTTAATTTCCTCAATAGTGTCTTCATTCTGTAATTTTATTTTTGGGGTGGTTTTTTTAGTTCTTCAAATAGGAATATATTACAGAAGCCAGTGAGGTTTTTTTTTTTTTTAATTTTGGCTCTTTTAGGACTGCAAAACTCTCTTACAGCTGTTGCACGTCCCTCAATGGGTCTGGTTTACCTTACTTTGGCCTATCTGCCAAAGGATCACCTTCTCCAATCCTCCCCAAACCTTTTCCTGCACTGAGGAAGCAGCCAGGATCTGGTGTTACCTGTGGCTCTCATTGGCTTCGCTTGATGAGACTTGTAGCTCTCCAGTTTTTCTGCTCTACAGAAGGGCAAAGGGATGCTGGTTTTTTATTACACATCAGATGGAGGCTGCGCTTATTCCATATATTACCAGAAGATCTCAGCTAGATCACCACAGTAGGTCCAAATCCTCATCCAAAACAAGAGAAACCAACTTTTTAATCACCAGGAAGCTCCATTGAGAGGTGGGGTGTTGTCCTGCCACACTGTTGGCCTGGGAGCACTAGTACTTGTGCACAGTAAACACTGGCATCTGGTGGCAGCCGGGCGAATCACAGCTCTGCTTTCCTATAGGAAACGTAAATCCAGCTATTTATTTAAAGATAGTAGCATCTGACTGAATTGATACTCAGTAGAAAGGTGTTGGTCTCTTCTCCCAAGAAGAAAGTGATAGGACAAGAGGAAATGGCTTCAAGTTGCACCAGGGGAGGTTTAAATTGGATATTAGGAAAAAATTCTTCATGAGAAGGGTTGTCAGGCATTGGAACAGGCTGCCCAGGGCAGGGGTGGAGTCACCATCCCTGGAGGGGTTTAAAAGGCGTTTAGATGAGGTTCTTAGGGATGTGGTTTAGTGCTGGAGTTCAGTGGGTTATGGTTGGACTCAATCATCCTGCAGGTCTCTTCCAATCAAAACGATTCTATGATTCTATCAGCTACATCAACAGCCTTGCAAGCCCATCATGATAATTTATTTATATTCCTGGCAGGAAGCTTGAGTCAGTTCAGCAAGTTTCTAGTACCAATCTGATATGAATGGTTGATCTGAACTCCAGGGGAAAAGCTCTAAAGATAGTACAGGTGATCAGGGCTTCTGCACGTGGAAAACTGGATGCTGGAATTTGATGACGCTGCAACTTCCCCTAGATCAGTCTCAGACCAAAGCCAAGCCATTTGATCAACTTCATATCATCAGTATAAAGCTATTTGTTGACACAGATTTAGGCTGTAAACAAGTGCTCACAGATTAGTACATGCCTTTTCAATTAATTCCTAGCTAGCACTTAGAATAACTCTTTGTTTCTCTTTCAATATGCTCTAAGACTTGCAAGATGTTACCTGGTCTCAAATGCTGGTAGTAAACACAGAAGTCATCAGGACTTAAACCTTGCACAACAGGTACTACTCTCCTCATTAAAAAGAAGTACATGGTTTGAGCGTGCAACTGTCCTCATTCCCATATATTTTGTTGTCCACTTCAGTATCTTGTATTACATCTCTGCTGCAATATCAGGAAGCTTTTTTCCTGCAGAGCCTAGATGGATTCTGCATACTTGAAATAGCATGATGAGTTTAGAATGATGTTTATTTATGAGTCTGGAGTTTTATGTCCCTATCTGAACTAAACTGCTTGTGCTTCTGAGTGTCACTCATTGTTGCTCATCAGAAAGTTGTCTCTCCAGACAAGGCACATTGCTCCCAATTTAGAAGAGTGAGCAAACACATCTGAAGTGTAACAAAATTGGAAGGGGCTGACAAAACAAGTACAAGAATGATCCAAGGTCTCAATTCAGTTAACTTGCTTTCTTCCCAAGGAAGATTAGAGAGGAGGAGATTGATATCATTGCATGCCTATCTGAGAAAAAAAGGAGACTGATAAAGGCTGTTGAAACCAGGCAGATAACATACAAGATCCAATGGCTGAATCTGTAAAAATTCAGATTAGAAATCAGAAGTGTGTTTCTTCTGAGGGAAGGTTAACCATTCAACCAGCCAACACAGCGCTATCATTGACTGTCCATCATTCGAGACCTTTAATTCAAGATCGGTTGTTCTTCAAAAGTAAATATTCTGTCCCAGACAGCTCCTGAAGCACTGTAGAAAACATGGATTAATGATCTACAGCCTAAATTGTGCAAAGAGCCTGACTAGGTAATTTTAACAACATTTGGCCTCCAAAATTTATTAATATTTAGGATCACCTTAAGCAAGTGATTAATTCCTTCTCCATTTGCTAATTTCAGTGACTTCAACAGGACAACTGAATGGCTTAGATTTGAGCATGAGATTACATGTAATACTGACACAGACTGCAATTTTAATCTGTTGGACGTAACAGAAGTCTCTCTAAATAAAGCTGATCATACAGCAGCTAGATATCCTACCGCATTTTCAAGAATAAGGAACATTTCCCAGTTCTCACTGACCTTTTTTGTCCCTTCTCAGGAAAGTCTCCTTGGAGATTTGGATCTGCTTATAGCTGAGAGTCAACTACACTTTACAGAATCTGTTATAATAAAATATTTAAAATACTTCAAAAGTAAAAGAAACTTGGAAAGTTAAATTATGTTTCTATTCATCTGACTTCATTCCAAGTCTGTAATGCCTATTACATATCAACTGAGTTATATTTTGAGACTAAGCAGTAAGTAATGTTCTGGAGGTCTATATAATTTTTGACCTGATGCATCACAAAAGGGAGATTTATATTGACGAGCTCATACCTAAGACATCACATAAAAACTATGTCACGCTCTTTCTCAAATTCATTCTTGCTTTCTTAAAGTCTTTTAAAGAGTACATCATTTTATGCTATATAAGTCTCTCATTAAGAGCCTTGGAGTTTTCTATAGGTTTTCCAGATTCTCCAAAAATTTCTCCCATAAGTAGGAACTAACCTGCCTCAGGCTGGGTTCCAAGTACCATGTTTCATGCACCACATCTAGCAGGTGAGTCCCACAGTTGACACAATGGCTTTCTGTGCATAGTATCACAATGTGAATTGTCTGTCCTTTTAGGACACTGCACACTGTACGAAATGGCTTGCAACTGCCAAAAAAAGCCACTGCAAAGTTAAACAAACCCAAGCGCATACTTAAACGTCACTTCACCGAGAAAATGCAGTTTTCAAATGTGTGTTTTGGTTTTCTAAATACTTCATCATGCAGTTTACAGCACCTTGCAGGACGTAGAGGAACAGTAGGAAGGCAAGACAGTGAATATGGTGGGTATAGCCATGTGCATGTATTTAAATATATAAAAGCCTCACACCAAAAATGTCAGGAAGGCTGAGAAAGGTCTTCAAGTCCTCCTTGTAAGCGAAGCGTGAAGAAAAGACTTCACTCAACTCATAGAAAGATCCTGCCTAGTAGTACAGTATCTGAGGTGGATTTCACATTCAAAGCAAGAATTCAAATCCTTCGCCTTATATACATATACAGGCATGTGGGTGCATGAGTGCATACAACACATACACATCATGTGTGCTTTCTTTGCACTCTCAGGGTGTTGTGCATGGATTTTCTGCTCCCCTTACCCAAAAGCTGACAAGGCACCTGGGATCCTCTACACTGACCTCAGCAAACTCTGCTCCGGCACCTCAAAAAGCAGCAGGGGGGCAATCTGAACTCCAGTTACATGGCTTCCAGTGGCTTCCAGGAAGGCAAACGAGAAACTATATTTCTTTTTTTTTATTTTTTTTCCTAAATGCAGAGCCTTCTGAACCTTTCAGGGAAGCCTTTGAACTTCCATTAAACGAGATCTGTTTAATGTTCGGGTCTGTTTAAGGAGAGGCAGTCAGATAAACCAGGCCAATGTTGAATTTACTTGCTTCCAACACCTCTACAAATAATCACATCTCCCTGAACACCTCTGTAGATAATTATTGAATTAGACATTGAAAGAGATGACTGACAAAGAGAAATAAGGCAAATAAAGACAATCTATCCTTTTTCTAGGCAGATGTAAAACAAAGGAGCTTTATGTGTTCTGCTGCCTACTATAAGCATTAAACTCTTCATGGCTGACATGTCTCTGGAGCTGAAAACTGTTGGCAAAACATTGCTTTCCTTTTTATTTTTTGTCTCAGCCTAAGAAAATGAGATATGGTTTCTGTATTAAAGTACTTTGAAATGAGTCACCTACAGCAGAGTAATCTGCCATATCCATTTGGTAACAATAGAAGATACATCAATTTTCATTCTTATCAGAAGTCACCAGTCCGTAAGTATTAGTGGCGCCTACTGAATTTTATCCAGACACCTAACAGAAAACATCTGTTCTTTTACTTCACAGCAAATCAATAGATTAAATCAACATTCTCTTTTCTCCTTTATTCTGTTCATTAAAGGCATAAGTTTTGTTTCATTTTTCTTCTATTTCTTTTAATAACTCACTTCTTCTTGCAAGTAAAATCCTAGTATATTGCAGAGATTTCTATGTCTCTTTCTGGGCTTACCTGGGGAGACATATATCCGTACTCTAGCAAGAGACAAGCAGAATTATTTCTGAGGCACATATTTACAAAGAGTTTGGTAAAATTATACCTAGTATTTGGATTGAAGCCCAGCAATACTTAAAAAAAAAGGTATTAAGCCAAAAACATACTAGGACAAACAATGCTTATTGCCTTTTTCCAAGACTATAACTCATGCTACAAAATCTGGTGCTATTACTAAAAATCCATCTCTGATCTCATACATTTCACCAATATGCTATAACATCACAACTGCCACGTACAATGTGCTTTGTGGAGTCACCCACATTATGATGCTGGCTTAGACAATTCACGACTAGATTCACAACTGAACTATGTTTGTACACATTGTATCATCTCACCTGTACTGTACAATACGGCCTAATATCCAGTCTAATGTGCTTATAAATGAAAAGCACTCTTCGCTTAGAATCATAGAAGCATAGGACCGTTTCGGTTGGAAGAGACTTTCAGGATCATCAAGTCCAACCATAACCTAACCTAACTCTAGCACTAAACCATGTCCCTAAACCATGTCTAAACACCTTTTAAACCCCTCCAGGGATGGTGATTCCACCACTGCCCTGGGCAGCCTGTTCCAATGCCCGAAAACCCTTTCTGGTAATAATTTTTTCCTAATATCCAATCTAAACCTCCCCTGGCGCAACTTGAGGCCATTTCCTCTTGTCCCACCACTTGTTACCCGCGAGCAGAGCCCAACCCCCTCCATGCTCCAAGCCCCTTTCAGGCAGTTGCAGACAGTGATAAGGTCTCCCCTCAGCTCCTGTTCTCCAGGCTGAACAGCCCCAGCTCCCTCAGCTGCTCCTCATCACACTTGTGCTCTAGACCCTTACGAGCTTTGTTGCCTCCTCTGCACTCTCCCTAGTACCTCAATATCTTTCTTATGACGAGGGACCCAAAACTGAACACAGGATTCAAGGTGCAGTCTCACCAGTGATGAGTATAGGGGGACAATCACTGCCCTGGTCCTGCTGGCCACACTATTCCTGATACAAGCCAGGATGCTGGTGGCCTCTTGGCCACCTGGGCACACGCTGGCTCATGTTCAGCCACTGTCAATCAACAGCCCCAGATCCCTCTCTGCCAGGCACTTTCCAGCCACTCTTCCCCGAGCCTGTAGCACTGCCTGAGGTTGTTGTGACCCCAGTGCAGGACCCGGCACTTGGCCTTGTTGAACCTCAGACAACTGGCCTCAGCCCAACAATCCAGCTGGTCCAGATCCCTCTGCATGGCCATCCTACCCTCCAGCAGGTCAGCATTCCCACCCAGCTTTGTGTCATCTGCAAACTTACTGAGGGTGCACTCAGTCTCCTTGTCTAGATCATTGATAAAGAGAATAAACAGAAGTGGCCCCAGCACTGAGCCCTGGGGAATACCCCTCATGACCAGCCGCCAGCTGGATTTGGCTCCATTCACCGCAACTATTTGGCCTCAGTCCTCCAGCCAGTTCTTTATCCACTGCAGAGTACACCCATCCAGGCCACGAGCTGCAGCTTCTCCAGGAGAATGCTGTGGAATGCAGTGTCAAAGGCTCTACTGAAGTCTACATGCATAACATTCACAGCCTTTTCCTCATCTACTAGGTAGGTCACCTTGTCATAGGAGGACATCAGAGGTTCAGCTTAAATAATAGACAAAACTAGATACTTCTGGACTAAGAGGGAGAGATATTAAGGTAGAAGTGATCAAAAAACAAAGGCAGAAACTGTCTTTCTGCTATACACAGCAAAATTAGTATTATAAGTTATTACCAAAATAGCAGAACTAAGAATTTTTCTACTTGTGTTGGTGTTAAATATGCATAAATGTAGCCTGAATATTACAATATTTTCCCTGAAAAGACAGCTCCATGTAAAGATCTTTATAATTAAGCTGAGAACGAATTTGAGTACACAGCTTGCACCTTTTCTCTGACCTGTTCAGATTCCACAATGCTTATGCAGTCTGATATGAAGCTGAAATATGATGAAATGTAAGTGATCACATCTACTTTTCCCTCTGATAGGTAGATGCAAATAAAACACAGGAGAGGCATGTTTGACTTGAGTTGAAATTATGTTATATTCACAATACACATTGGAAAGGTGATATGAAAAGTGTATGATAGTTTTATTCCCTTACGTATGAGAAGTTCATAAATATAAACACAGCCAGTCTATAATGAGGCAATATATATAAGTATATAAAATGCTTTACATCATCCAGCAAAGATAAATCACTGGCTGATCTAGATAGCAAGTGTTCTGCTAGAAAACTTCATAGTACATTGCATACGTACTACAACCTGGCAGCAGCTCCTACATAAAACCAATAACATGGAACAGGGTAGGAAAGCATCCGCTGCCTTACAATTATTTGGATCAAGCTTTTTGCCCCACGTCGTGACTGAGTTAAGCCACAGTAAATCAAATTTGGTTTTGGCTTTGTGACTTTGAAACACGCCATATAGCAAACACAGAAACACATCATTTCAAATTTTTCCTTCAATTTAGTGCAGCACCATGAGAGCCTTGCCAGTGCCAGCGAACTGAACTCCCCACAGCTTGAGTTTTGGTTGAGGAAAAGAAATTAGTGGAAATTAATTTAGTATGGTGTCAAGGCAAAAAGAGGTGGAAATAAAGAAACACCTCTTAGGACAAGAGAAGAGGCAGAGAAAGGCAAAAAAAACCACCAGTGAAGCGCCAACCCAGAGCCAAGCAAATGTTAGTTTGGAATGGTGCAATGGCTGAGCACCCCAGACTTGGGATATCTTGCCAGCCAGAAAGGGAACTGATTTAACTGTCATCTGATGAATGACAGAACAGCGAAGTCAGTCTACAAGTGAGATATTGTTGCTTTCTATCTCAGTTCCCATGAACAAAGCAGATTTTTTTCATTTGAGATTTCTCTTTGTTAGCTATTAAAATAATAATGCATCACTTGCTACTGAATAAAAACAATAAGAAACGGGAGGACCCACAACAACTGAAATAAAACTCTATAAAATAATTAAACCTCAGACCTACCCAAATGCTGACATCAAATGTGTAGAAGTCATTGATAGTTCTTTGTCTCATTATGGGAAACAGAGATTGATGAAACACAGCTGTGTTCACAGCAATTGATGGCATACATCATCATCTCCACAACATTCACATTAAATTACTTAGCAGCTATAGTGCCAGTATAGATTATGGGATAACCCAGTCTTTTCTTTTAATCTCAGGCATCTGGAATTTTGGGGTCAGATGAACCTTTTTTCCTTCCTCTTTTTTTTTCAGCCAAGATAGACGAAGAATACTGAAGACATGAGAATACCAAGTCTCATCTAAGGAATATGTATTCACATCATGCTCAAAAATAGCTTCTAATGTAATTCTTAAATTTTAACAGTTGGATATATTAATATCCAACTGCAGGAGCACAGGAAAAGTGAGAGATGTTTAGACTAACAAGAATTTTAAAAAAATCTTGTAAAAGTATATGAACCATAGCTATGTGAATTGCACATTTTCATTGCATTAGATGAACTAGGAGCATTGTACTCTCAGAAACACAGCTGAAGTCACAGAAAGTCCAAATTATCCCTTCTAACCAAAACTAGATGGAAGACCTAAAACTAAATGCAAAAGTAAATGCAAGACCATTCTAGACCATATTAAGTTGATCCTGGAATCACAACCAAGATGCCTAAACACAGGAACCTTAAGCACTGACAGATTCAGCTGAAATCCAGCTGATGTGATTAAAACTGGGCAAGTGCTTTATTTGCCAGTTCAAGGATTCACAGGCAGGTTCTGTACCTAAAGGAACTTTTATTTTGAAAGTAGACTGTGATACTACTGTGTTAAAAACAAAAGGCAGCAAATGAATGTGAGTTTAAACAGGAGGCCAGACTAATAATGAGAAAACCCTGTATTTGCAAGTTATTGTTCTCAAAAATTAAACTCACCATCATATCTAATAGAGTAATAACACAAGGAAACAGCAAGGTAAAGAGAATGTCTTCTAATACTGGCAAGCGGTAGTTCAGACTAAACCACGGTGTAAAGTGTGAATAATAAAAATAAGAAATTTGGGATCACCGGTGGACTACTCTCTATAAAAAAGCAATAGCCCCAGGAAACCATAAGAGTAAAACCACTTGACCATGTTATTGATTTTATGAAAATGTGTTCCAGAAAACCCCCAGCTCAGACATGTACATGTTTTCGTGCCATAAAGATCCTGTATGTTCTACAAAATTTGAGTTTCCCACCATTTCATTTTACTAAACTTTGAGGTCATTGTTACATTACAGCTTTTTTTCCTGGTGTGGGTCCTTGGGTTATTATCAGCTCCATTTACAATCCCATTTTTATAAACTTCTTAGCAAATACTATAAAAACCCTAATGGAACTACTAGCAAGTTCAGTAATAAAGAAATAACACAATTTCACCTAAAGCAAGTTAAAATGATCAAGGTCATTAAAGCTGCTTAGCACTCAAATTAGATTCTGGTTTGTTGTTTGGTCATCATATTTCTGTAGAGGCAGTTTAGATTTATGAGCTTCATCACAATATCTTAAAAAACTACAACTCAGCTGGACCAAACAAACAAACAAAAATCTGTATCTATATATCTCCTATTTCTAGAAAACTTTCCACTGCTATTGATGATAGCAAATGTCTATGGCCTACCTGGATACAGGTTGTGTTATATTTGTTTCCCCAAAAAAATAAAACACTGTGCATACCACAGCTACTATTTTAAGCAGAGCAGAGCCAAGCTGCTCTGTTTGCACATCTGATCCAAGTGTTCATTCTGAACTGAGAACTCTTAGGCGCTTCAGTACATCAGCTAGAAAGATGCAACAGTTAATCCAACACAAAGGGATGATATTCCACGTCAAAGCATATCCCAACAAACACCCCTTCCAGCCTGCTGGAAAGACATGGCCAGACAGTACCTCCTTTGCAGAAGTCATCACCTCCCATAGCAACACTGCTTGTAACAGGACAGAAGCAGGTAGCAAATAAGAACAGGCGTAGAGGAGCAAGAATTGAACATTGTCTTCTAGCATCTCTCAGAGACAAACGAATAGAACCATTGAGCACATGTCATTTATTCCCCTTAGTCAATCTTGCATAGCAAAGTGCTGTAAAACGGCAGGACTACTCAGGGAGAAACAACAAGTGATTCTTTCACACCAGATGAGATTTTCTCCATGTAGGAAGACATTGCCTACCTGGAAAGTACTTTGAATGTTCTGTTGGTTTGTTGGTTTTTTTTTTTTTCAGTCTTAAATACCTAAACAAAATCATATGCTGCAACTAATAAACTCAAGGCAATGTTTCATCCGCTTTAGCCTACATCTCAATTGCCCCAGGACATTCACAAACCCCAATGATCTAGGGCAGCCAAAACATAGCATTGAGCAGATCATTCCATCATTTCTTGAGGAAAAAAAATAGACTCATTAACCTATTGTATATATTTGTAGACACAGAAAAATACAGCTGCGCAGAGTTTTCCTCAGAGAGAGGAGAAGCAGCCCAGACCATTTTCCAGGCTGGGTGCTAAGATTTCACACTCCCCAGTTTTGGCAGTTTGCTACATGTCACAATGACATCTCTGTTTTCTGTCAAGGCCAGATCCTTTTTTTCTTTTTTTTCCCCTTTCTTCTGTATTTTCTATGTTTGGGGAAACACCTCTCTACCCTATGAACTTTGTCTAAAAATATTTCCGTACCTCAAGTATTTGTCCTACCTGAAAAAGCACTTTGCAAGTCCCTAAATCCTCATTCTAATCAGGGGTCCCATGGTCTGACTTTTGCAAGCAGTAACCGAGCCATATTGCACTGTGATAAAGCCACTCAGTAGTCATACAACTCTGTACCAGTCTGGCATAGGGCCGGTTCTAATGTGATTGTTTGTTCCACTGGCCAGATGCAATTGCAGAGCCTGGGGAACAGTGAAGTATGGCAGTAGACTATATCTTCATTTTTACTTCATTTTTGATCCTCTGGTGAGCTGTAGTAGAATGTGTATTTGCTGCTTTAGCTAGGTTGGGCTGGAATCTAGCATGACGCACATTGATAAGTAAGGAACAAATTCTGTTCTGAATCCATTTTTGCTGTGCTCTCTTGTGCTGTTGAAAACAACAGAATAAAAATGCAGCATAATTGCTGATGTTTGATGCCTCAGAGTAATTTCTCCATGCCTTGCATCTTCACTGCTGTTATTCTAAAGGCTGAAATCACTGCAACTAATTCAACCTACATTTGAACACCCTGTCAGAAAACTCCTTTAAAGATCTGCACAAAAGGTGCCAGGCAAACTACAAAGGCTGTTGCCTTTCTTCATAGCACCAGTCACAGTGCCTTTCCACGCTCCCCATGATCAAGTACTTCTCTAAGAGCTTACTGTATTTCTTAAATAGCTATATTTTTAACTCCAGCTGCCTACATCATATACTTACTGTGTTATATATCTACGTACATCAGATGAGTGACTCATAGTACCTCCTGCCCTCCTGCTGTCCACAACAGAGCACGAAAAAGGGATGTCTCCTTGTTGATCACCATTGCTATGAGCGACCACAAGTAGCAAGTTTTCTCTCCTGACTCCATATTCTCGCATACCCCAAGCTGTGTTTGCGACAAGTGAGCCATTCAGGGTTTCAGTGTGTCTTGTTCTTCCTTCTTAAAAAGCACTCTGTCAGTGCAGAAGCAGGTGACACCTTACAAGAGTATTTTTGATGCATAAACGGCTGCAGGGGCCACTCTCTGGGTGGGCTGTTTCCGAGACGGGAAAATCCCCAAGACTAGCTCTGCAGAGGCCAGCAGCGCTTACACAGGGAGCAAGACAGCAGCAATGGATATCACAGTAACTGCGCTGGCAAATTCCTCCCTCCTCCCCGAGCATCTGTTCTACATGTGTTGAACAGATATTCTTTGTCTCTTGTCCAGCAAACATGCGAGTGAACCCGAGTTCCCCCAGGGAATGAAGGGATACAGGAGAAGTCAGCATAAAGATTTGTGCTGGAAGGATAAAAGATAACAGCCTGCCAAACTGTAGACCTTTAAAGCTTAACACTTTCTTTCAAATTTGCTCTCACACTGCTATCCACTGCCAAAATATAAGAAGTTTGTGACCCCAACTTACGTTTACTGCTTCTTATCAAGACATTTCAGATGAAAGGAAAATAGAAAAAGTACAGCGTATAAACAGAAAAATCTAACTGGTAGCTATTTGTATCTTAAAATCACGGAGAGATCTATTCAACTTTTAGCAATGACAACTGTGCAAGACAGCCTACAGACTCAGGCTAATGTTTTCTTTGCACAGGTGACCTCATTTCATCCCACACACACACCTTCCTTCATCCTCCTCAAAAAGTTTCAATTCACATTTTAATCCTGATAAACTCAAAATGCCAAGACATCAAATCTTGTGTAGTTCAATGCCCAAGCCACCAAATCATAAAAACCTAATGCAATTTCATGTAGAATCACAGAGTAATACAAGATCACTCAAAAAAGCACAAACTAAAATGCTGGGGGAGTGTTTAGCTTAGGGCACCCCATTAAAGCATTGTGCAAAGGTTTCCAAGCTCCCTGTGACAGAGCTGGATTCAGAGAAGTACAGTTAAGTCAGAAAAGGACAATCCCTGGGGGAAAACAATATTGACAACTAAAACATATCAGCATAGTATGATAACAAGACTATACTGTTTTCAGGTCCCAAGTCCCTAGATAAGGTATTTAGTTGGTAACATCGGTCTATACTGGTCCTCCTGGAGTCAGGCCCATGCTTCAAATTCACAATGTAGACTAATTTGCCTCAGTTTTCAGACTGTAGCACATGTTAAAACACTAGTATTTCAGACTGTTTTGAGTAATTCACACATTTTATGAAAAGAATTTCCATTAGAGGAAGAAAAGGTGATCTGAAAACCATGATTTTGTTGCTCCCTGAACAGAAAGACTGCAAATGATCATCCTGAGGGATATACATCATGTTCTGAGGTAAAAATCTTCAGCTACTTCACAAAATAATTTGGGAAACTAATATAGGTGCCCGAGGTATAAAAATGATGGCCCAAATTGTTAACAAATTAATTGAGTCAATGAATATTTTAAATTTTGCTCTGTAGTACTGCTGTCAAAAAACGCTGGCCTACACTCCTCTCAGGAAGCAACTTAGAAGACCATGAGACAGGATGAACATTATTTTAGAGACTGGTATTTACTTAAAGGTAAAACAAATTATCAATACAGGAAGCAGACAAGAAAAGCAAAAAAAAATTGAGTGGCAGTGGAGACAAGGGGGAAATTTGGGACAAAGACCATTTGTAGAGCTGAGATGGCAGGTCCCGCTTCCACAGAGAGGCAGGAGGAGGAAGCTCTACCTGACTGCTGCGCCAAGGAAGCTCTTCCCCCTCCATACTTTTATTTCTGGCTGCCTCTAGACACTCTAACATCACCTTCAGGGTTTCCATGAGCCTGGTGCAGGCAGATAAGACACAGTGGAAGTTGCTGGAAGTCATCCCATGCCTTGTCTGCACCTGGAGCCAGCCCTGCACAAGCTGAATGAGAGAAAAGATGGTCGGCTGCTTCTTCACACCCCCATTTCTGGCAGAGAGGGGTGTAGTACAGTAGCACCAGTTCCTACAAAACAACCTGTGACCCTCTGGTCCACCTACAGAAGAGCACACAGCAAGTGTCAGAGATCACCTGGATCCTCCATCCTTCAACCTGTGTGTTTGCTCGTTACAACTCCCTTCTCACAAAGGCCACCCAGGAGCTGACTAAGAGGAAAATCCACTAGCTGCTGCTCACCTGGTCTAAATTTTAAAAGGTGAACAAAGAGGGTTCATATCCTATTATGAATCCCCCATGCTCTCCTGCCCCACAGACTATTCTGTTGTTGCATTTCTTGTTGAGTACAGATCCACGTTTTGACATTGTGCATGGTGGAAAGTCTCTTGGTTTTCTGGAACTCATTACAACCTTGATCCATTCCAAGCATACTGGAAAGCACAAAACAATAGAAAGGGCCTTCCAACTGTCACCTTGGATTTGTCATAAAATGTGGAATATTATGGGAAAACTTATAAGAGGTGAAATATATCCCTTCCAAACTGGCAAAATAAGCAAAACAACACTTCATTATGTTTAACTGGCTCTCAGGTGTTTCCGTATACCTTTTAGCTGTCATTGAGTGGAAGTTACCTACAGTAATTCTGGGTTTTAAGCTTTAGCAAGGGTCAAAACCATGAAAACAAAAATTCCAATCATTTTAATATTATTACAGTGTGATAAAAGATATATTTTAGCAGTAAGACTCTACTGCCTGCGTACATGCCATACATTCAGCCCACAGTGCATTTTTTAATACACTGTGGAAAGTTAAATTATTGAACTGTATCAGCTCATTTCTAAGTACAAATTCACTGCACACCATCAATGAAATCTGGAAAATGGAAACTCTCAGGTCTGTTGGTCCATCTATGCAAAAACCTACTGTGGCTCCTCCACAGTACTATCAAGACTGCTCTCTGAAAACTCAAAACACAGCCATTGACTTCTGGTCTGAAGCAAAACATAGGCATTGCTGCAATTTAAAATGTCTTAGTTAATAATATTTTCTTCTATGTTTTAATGCAGCAGAGTGTGGGTTGGATGAAACCCACCAGGGAGTTTTTGACAACTTCTGCACAGTTTGAATCACCAGAACAATTATAAGTGACCTGTATGATCAGTTGAATAAAATTGGTAATACAGGAGCTACACAAAATAGTCAAGAATTGATGCAGCAACTGTTCCTCATGTAGTCATTTTTGTCATTTAAAACAAACAAACAAACCAACTTAAAAAAATGAATGCTACAAGCCTTCTGCTGTTGGCTGTTTTTCCTCAGTATAGAAGCACTAACATCCACATATCCACGTATCAATACTATAACATTTGAAGATTCTGAATCTCAACTAAAATGAGTCCATCTGTTGTGCTCTGAGTAAGATATTCCCATAAAATACAGATGCAATAAGAGATGTACACTTGCAGTCTCATGCTTTGGTGTTTAGGAAAAAAAGCTAAACCTTCTGTCTTAAAGAAAAAATATCTAAGGCAAACCAACTAAGCACAAATGGCTTCATCTTTTGATGTTGCTGGATCAAGCATTCTTTACTGGCATGTTCAGAATCAAAAGAAACATCCTGATAATGAGACATAGTGTTTTTGTGATCTTTTTTGATTTCCTGTATTAACATTAATGAAATAAAGAAGGGAACATCTGAAGTCTAAGGTCTTCATACTTGCTTAGCACATTGAAAAAAAAGTCCTTTGTGGCCAAAAGAGAATAAAAAAAGTTACTTATACATCCCTTAGACAAATACCATATAAACTTGTTTTGTGATATGCAAACTTATTTCTCATGAAGTTTAATGCTCTCTACTCACTTTCCTCATCTGTTTGCTCATGCTCCAATTATGTGAAAATTCACATAAACGTTCAGACCACTTACATTGCTCCTCATATCCTCAAAATAGGGTTTACCTGAAACTACCATGGCACATAGGTACATACTTGGCCCATACACAGCAGGAATATCACATGTTGCTTGTGTATTTATGATCCTCCTATAGAAGGAAGACTTCTTAACAACACTCTCACTCCCTGGCTTCCCACTATAACAACACTGAAAATAATCTTCTCTCAAGTAAAATAGAGTTGGAATACAGCTTTGGCAAGTCCCACTGCTCTGTATATCACCCCTGAACTAATTTCATGGGAGTCTTTATTTCTGTTGTTTGTTCATTCCTGACATGATGAAAATACAAGTCCCAATTTAAAATACAGAAACTAAACACTAGCAATTTAAAAAATGTTCCAACTACATGTATTTAGAAATATTGAAAATTTTGAGTTCACTGAGTTGTTTAAACATGTACATAACTTAAAGGATATGAGTTGATTGTATTGGCTTCGAACAAGATTATCCCCAAACTGGAATTTTAGGTATATACAGATTTCCTCTGCTGTGAGTTAGAAAAACACCTTATTTGACTCTGATTTAATAAACTATAGCAAATATGTGCTTAGGGATGATAGTTTCTCAGTTGGCCAAAGAAGGTAAAGTCAGCCATTGCACAGAAGCATTCCTCATTGTTTAAGCTGTTTATCTGTGCTGTATAAAGAAATCTCTGCTTTGCATGGAGCTTTGAGAACAAGAGTCTTGGGTGAAAAAATGGTGCCATGGGCACCATCCAAGAGTGATTTCACCTGTTCAGTCAGGAAATGAAACCCACTAGGGCAAAGTTACCCTCTCCAAATACATTTCAACTAGCAAAATCATTCAGGGCCAGTTAGATTCTTCATTATGCTTACCAATGACATATTTGAGCTTGCCCTGGGCACCCTACAATTGGATTTGCCTTTTTATTTAACCAAACCTCATTTTGACTTCTCCTTGGTCTCCTATGTATGTCAGTTTTGCAGCAGAGTACAATCTTCGTAACACTCAAATTGGGGGGGAGGGGAAGGAAGAAAGAGTTCCCCTTGCATTGTTTTATGATTATACAAAAAGTTACCCCCACCTAGGTTTTTCTATTGAAGTACAGGAAAAAATTAGGTATGATAATCAATGTTGGTTACAATTATTTCTTTTAACTTGAAAAATAAAGTACTTTTAAAGCATCTGCAATTTTTTCATGTTACATTCACTACAAAAAGTATCTTTCACTTAGATATCAAAATAGTTACAGCAGTAATTCTGAGTGGGCCAGAACATGCCGAGAAAGAGCCTCATTCTTTGGACTTTCAGTCTAGTTACTTCATCGTTCCTATTAAAGCCTTATTTTTGGGTATCTGATTTCTCAAAGCTTATGCCTGCATAAACATTTAAGCTTCTTATTAATATAGCTGAGCTTATTTCTTTTTATCTTAATATATTCAGTACCTCAGAAGGCGCCACAGCTGGAATGCAGCTCTTGGATATGATCGTAAGTGCTTCAAAGGGAATGGGAGAGGTCAGCATGCCTGAAAGAAAAGATATTGCCACTGCCAAGGACCAAAGAGGTTGTGACAAGACGCGAATACAGAAGGAAAGACAGCTAAGAAAACCAGGGACAGAACCATCAGGTTGTAGTGGTAGGGAAGTTAAAATACTTTGCTTTCTGAAAAACAACAACAGAGTAAATTCAACAAACAAAAAAAGCCTTCACAAGAGGCAAGTGAAGGCTGATAACCCATTGCGGGGCTAAGAAAGAGAGATTCCTTACAGAAACCTGAATCAACTTAGGTAAAACAAAAGCACTCTAGAAATCTGTATTATTTCTGAAAAACAATCCACACTTTTTGTCAAGCTAAAACATTGTGAGGTTCTCACATATTTGGCTGTTAATTTGGTTAATTTGGCTGTTTGTTTGTGCACATACACACACACACACATCTTTAATTTTTGGCTTTCAGCCATACTGGAAGTAATAAAGTACCGGAGGAAAACGCTTGTTGCAAATGAAACAAAATGTATCAGTTTTGCTCAAAGTAATATTAGTAATCAGTGTAACTGAAATCAGCTTTTGCCCCCGGTTGGCTTAGAGGGAGCAAAGTTCTAAAGTTATTAAGAAACTTCAAAGGAAATATGAAATGGAAAAGGTTTAATGAAAAGGGACATTTATATTGACTTTCAAGTAGTTTGTGCCCATATACAAATATTTGTTCAGGAATGATTTCTAATGAAAATTCTTCTTACTCAGTTCAGGCTTCATGGCATCTTTCAATTTTCCGAAGTTAGCCACATCCAGCACAACAAGCACTACAGATGTTGCGGTGTTTTTATGATGCAGACAGATGTGGTGTAGGTAAGGTCACCTCAACCATTTCAGTTGTGTATGTTTTGAACCATATTGTTCTTGTCCCATTTGTTTCACTACACACAAGAACATGAGCTCCTCGTTCCTCTCAGGTAAACGGTACAAAGCAAAGAAGAAAACCCCAGATTTCACACATTCATACTTTACATGGTCCAAAATATCCAAGCACTCCCACATTAACTCACCATCCTCAGCATGTGCAAAATCAGCTCTCATACCTCTGTGAAAACTTCAGGTAACAAATGCTATATTTGATAGCCAAGCGCAATGACAAGCTGACAAAGATTGGTGAAGGACAGACAAGACAAGAGTCACTTTGTCCACCGAATTAATCAGGATAGCATCAGTTGAGAGGGTTTAACGCGTGCATGAATCTGCAACTTTCAATGACCCAGGCACATCAGTAAATTTAATCATTTTTACAGAAAAAAAACAAACAAAAAGTTTTACAAGAAAAAGGGGAGAGACTACAATTCTGGAAGACTAAGTATTCTACTTTCCCCATTGTCTCACTAGTGTAGTCTTTAAATGGGTCTATGGTATATCATCCTCCAACTGTAGGTATATATCTCTTGGCCCTTGAACTCAAACCCATCTGAGTTTATTCAATTATGGATGCAGACCATATCCACTGCACCTGGATGGTAGATGGAAAAAGAAAATCAGCTAAAAGGCTGTTTCTGTTCACAAATTGTGTTGGCAAGTAAAGTTATGCTAGCAATGTTAAAGAAATATATCCAAGACCAGCACACAGAACCAATTGCTAGCATACATTAAGTACGAGAATAAAAATATGCAATTTAAAAAACTTTGCCCACACACAAAAACTTTTTGTTTAAATTAAAGCTTCATTGTTGTTCTACATGAAATTGTTTGTTCATTTCCTACAGATTAGCAATCGCAGCTACAGATTCCTTGTGTTAGAGACTCTCAACAGTAACACAAAAATGTATACACTCAAAACATCTCTTTTACAACAGGTCTTAAGAGCTGTCAAATATTACTTATTTTGGGATGTCCATCCCCAATAGTGATGCACTGGTGGCAAAGCAGTCCCACACATACTCCAGATTCACGACAAATCCGAAGTTTCTGGTAAAGTTCTTTGCATCATGACAAATCAATACTTGCTACTCGCATCATGACACTAGAGACACTGAATGGACACGTTTACCCTTTATCCTGCTAAGAGAGAGAAACTACAGCCTGAGCAAAACCCAGACACAGCTAGGTGGTAAACGAAGACTGGAAAGCATCCACACTATAGATAATACAGATATTACCAGCGATGGTTACTTGTGCCTCGTTACTGTCTTGTAGGGGATGGTAAATACTGGAACAGGCACTGAACCATCGCAACAGATGAAGTCTGGAAACAGCCCCATCAGTGATCTTTGTCAGCCCATGCAGATCACCCTCCTACACACAATTTCTGTGGGCAGAATTCTCCAAGGGCCACAGGTTCATGGGCCAGGTCCCTCTGAACTCTGTGACTGGTAAAATGAATCTGATCTTTCACCATAGTATATTTAATTTGTTTTTCCCTTTCTAGGTTTTGAACCTGAAGATAACTGGAAAATGCAAGTGTCATTTGTCATTTATGCCATAGACCAAATTTTTCCTACAATGTATCTTGAATTGCCCTTTTAAAAAAACAACTCTAAAGACTGAGGGTTAAAAACTAGTATCACTAAATATCACAGCATTTAGCATAAAAATTGCAAGGGTTACCAATCTTTGTTTTTTGAATGAATTCAGACAAAGTAATTCAGCTTTGGTGTTACAGTTTTTACAGGTTTGGTGTTAAAAGTTTTTTACACGCTCTTAAACAAAAATTTGCAAAGCAACAGTTTTAGTTTATTTTATTTCAATTAATTGTAACCTAGAAGCCTGTATTATTAACAATTTGGGAGGGCCCACAAACAGCAAAAATCCCCCCAAGCTTCTGACTCTCACACGGAGAATCAATACATCTATGCTCTTTCCTGACTTACATTAGAACTGTCTGGTGATAACAGACAGTTATCACAGGCATTACAATTACTATCATAGTTCTGAAGCCAGCTTTAGTAAATAAGAAAGACTGCTGTGAACAAACTTGCATCCTCTAGTTATAATTACTCAGTTGCTTCACGAAAGAAAGAGCCCCTGACAGCAGAGTGCCTTCTAGCACAACAGCGGAGCAAGAAGTTGACTCCCAGATGGTCTAACGTCCTCTACCCATTCATTAGAAATGCTTTTTGCAGCATTTGAGTTTTTCTTGATGACTCTTCACCCACGTATTGATCACAGTTGACTCCATTTAGTTCACAGGAGGTTGACCATATAATGTGCTCAAACTGTCCCTCTGCTGGTCTGCAGTTTAACATACAGAATGATAATATATTTGAATTGACGACTCCTTTGTAAATTAAGCCAAAACACAAGACCAGAACACTGTGACTGCATAGAAGGGCAACAAGTGACACGGGTTATTTACTGATTGATACCTCCCTATAGTACTAACACAAGCTTCTATTGGAGAACATCTGGAAACATTACAGCGTGATAGTTCTTTAAAAATAATGAGGTCTATCAATCATTCACATGACCACTGAATATAAAAGACCTTCACGTTGTCTATAAAACAAGCAGACTTGATGCTACTCACTCATGACTGGTGATTTCACTTTGGCCAGGACAAATAGGTATCTGCAGAGCAGCTGCTGTAGCCACAATATAGAGTATCTTCTCTGAATGGATTCGTGTGCCAAGACCGGGGAGTGGATGATGTAGAAAATAGCTCACCAAAGAAAAGAACAAAGCCACAACTACAAAGGTAAATAAGTCAGAGAGACTTGGCTCAATAAGATTTGTAGGAGTTACCGAATCTTGACATGACTTCAACCATCCAAATGGTAACAAAAATCAGAGCCATCGGTTGTTTAATTTTTTTTTTTCATTGTGTCACTTCAAAAAAAATAGTATAAACTAGGTAATACTAATGTGTAAGAAGGACATGTTATCATAAAGGGTAAGCAAAGACAGACCTGGGAAAATAGAGGTGGAATTCGGTTTCGTAAGAATTTACTGCTCACTAGTGGCAGTGTGATTTCAGAAAAGCAAGCCCAAATGCTTACACGAGTGACTTGTGCTATTCGTTATAATATCGCTTAGTTCTGCAAACCCAAGCAAACTGAACTGTCAAGTCTTCCCAGTTGTTTCTACTCTCCGGTGTTGCACAACTGGTCAATCCCACATGTCCTGCTGACTGTACACACTGCAATGCATTCTGGTGAGCACAAGCAGTGCGTGAATGAGAAACCACAGAAAGGGAGAAGAGGAGGAAACAACACAGATGACAAGGGGGAGAAAATGCATTGCTTGAGGTGAGTAGAATACACTTGGGTTTTTTAGTTTGAGAATTTTCTAACATCTGCCAAAAGACTGAGATTCAATCTCAGCTTTCACAGATCAAATCCTTAATCCAAACTACTAAAACCTGGGCAACTAACATTACACACCTCTATCCACATGAAGGCATCAAATCAAAGATCTGAATTTCCTTTACAGCTCCCACCAAGTGGAATTATTTCAAACCACAGGAAGTAAATGTATATGGAAAAGCAGTTACTTAAATCTGAAATATGACTTACTCCCTCTTTCAAAACATTTTTCCCAGGAAAAGTGATGTAAGGCAAGTAATTCCCATTTACTATCCAAATCATCATTTCAGGAGAACATTTTGCTTGGAACTTTGAGTTCAGCCAACTTGCAAGTTTGGTGTAAAGCCCTTTACTATTTCAATAGTATTTCCACTACTGTTCAGCTGCTACCTGTTTCACTAGCTTTTCCTTTCTTTGTTTTCATCTCTTTGTCTAGGTGGGGAGGAAAGAATCGGCTAGCCAGCCACATTTCCAAAATAAAGGTAACAGAAGCAGAGAAATCAAAGCTGGGGGAGAAATGCATTGACTTCTCTCCTATCAAGCATCAATCTACCCTTGCAGCAACATTGCTGTCACACTGCTTCCCTCACTATCCCAGTCATGTAGTGCTTTCTTTTTAAAAGTTATGCTGAGAGGGCCATGGAAGTAAATGAAAAGTTGTATAGAACAGTACAAATTACAAGTGCTTAATGAAGATGTGGAGAATACAGGAACCTCCTAGATGTGCAGGAGGTCAAAGCATTACCCACATTACTAGAAGTAAAAATCTGATTGTTAATTTCTCTATTTTTTTTTTTTCATCCAATTTGGAGGTGAAAGAAAGATCTGCTATCATCCATTTATACTAATAATATATGATACTACTGCACTACTACCACCTTAGGGAAATCTAGCCAGGACCATGACGTGATGTATCTTCTGATAAAGAACAGGCAGCACTCTGTGAGGCATAGCCTGGCTTGCACAAAAACCAGCTCTGGACAAGGTATGGAAATCACAGAGTAAGAGCAGCCCAGAAAGAAGAGTTTTTGAGTCACGGTGTTTCCTGGCTACTGTTAAACAACACAAGGGCTCCTTGCTGTTATCCAAAGCCTATGCTTTCTGAAGACTTTATTTCTGAGACTCTCTTTGTGGGAAACCTTGATGTAATACATGCCCTCTTGCACTGGCTGGAGCATGATCACTGTCCCCTTTTACTTCAACCAGAGTAGAAATGACGCTAAAAGGACTCTCATTTAACAGCAGATGAACTTGCAGCAGGACCCATGCTCATACCACCCCATGGAAGACTCAGTTACCCTAATGTCAAGCATCATCAGTAAAGAAGGGCAACAAGAGTTTGCAAAAGAAGGGTTGGTAATAAATCTGTTTCTCGAGCAAGTACCTGCTATACAAGTATATGCACTACAACTCAGTACTTGGAAAACAGCTATTTATAATCATAGAGAGGGATTAGGCTCATTTTTCACATTCAGTACAAGACAGTTTCTCAAAACCAGACTGATGAAAAGGGTGAATGCTGAGTGTGAGGCCAGATGGAATATTGCCCTTTCAGATCAATGTAGAAAAATGGTCTTTTGCCAAACAAATAAACAGAGGGGGAAAGAGAAAGCAAGCCTAATTATAATAACCTTTCTAAGAAACATTTCCAAAAATACTTATTGGCCTTATCTGGAGTGGAAAGTTTCAGAAGGAGCACCAGAGGTGTTTTATTTTAGCTTGGCATGAGTAGGGAAATTATAGGAATTATTTCTAAGTGTGGCAAATGCAGCTGCTTCTCATAGACACAGTTTAAGGGTTCTACATAAAGCCATAAAACCCTTGAGAGACTTGTAAAGAGCTGGCATGGTTTCATTTGAATTTAAGAACTCTTTTTTTTTAAAGAACCACTTGGATTCTGTTGTAACAGAGCTCAAAGCAACATCATTAAGACAATAGTGGGAATACAGTGATCAGTTGCTCCAAAGTGTCACCAGGCCCTCTAAAATTCCTATTAAAATTACAACAATCCAAAGATTTCAAGTAATGAGAAAATTTGCCAAGGATTATAACCTCTGTTACTTCTAGCAAATCACAGTTACTGTATAGAAACAGAGAAAAACAATGCAGAAGAAAAAAGCTAAATGCCTCATTAAAGCTTGTCAGACTCATCTTGTGACTACAGAAAACATTACTGTTGTGTGTGAACTTTGGGTGGGAAGAGAGAGATACGAAGGCACAAAAAGAGCTTTGAACCAGGCAGAGGTAACTTTTCCCTGTAGGGGGGTCATGCCAGCCAGGGAAGGAATGGGAGGAACACATGAGCAGAAAGTTTCTCAGTTTTCAGCATGAAATTCTTCATAAAATATTAAAAAGGAGAAATGAAAAATTAATAACTCCATTGCCAAAATATTTTTGTCATTCATGATGCTGACACAACCAACAACCGCACCAGGCAGTGCAGTAAGATACCAGTTTCCTACGAAAGCTGGGTTTTGACAGGATAAACCACAAACTTGTGCTTTAGGTGGAAATCTTTATGTGTTTGCCATCTACATTTTTGAAAGGCAGAGGTTTTCCAGGAAAAGAAGGTTTATTTGACTGAAATACTTTTACAAACAAGGCCCAAGCTGGAAAGCAGCAGTAGGGCTACAGGGGTCGTTCTGCCTCTGGGGTAAGTGCTGGGAGCTTTACCTGACCAGACACCAGGTACATTGTAGACTCACACTCAGGAAGCCCAACCTCCTTTGGACCCTTTGGTTCACCTTATGGCTCACACCAAACATGCACATAACTTCTCTCACTTTCTCCTTCATCCATTTCTTTCCATTGCCCCACAGGAAAGCAGAACTGTTACAAGTTTGTTCAGGTCCATTCTGTAGATCTACAAAGTGCTTGCATCAAGGGTAATGGATGAGTATTTAGCATTTGAGACACTGCTGAAGATGGGACTTTCCCAAGGTTCATTCAGTGATCATCTGACATACTTCAAAAATCTCAATTCCTTCCCTTTAAACTTCTGGCATATATTTTAAATTTCACTTCCAGTGCGCATACACCCCACATTTATGATTTACTAGGAAAATTCCAACATGGCATTCAGTAAGAATACCAATTTCTATTCTATGTATCATTCTTATGAAACCTTGTTGACTGTAGTTGCAGTTTCCAAGACTGCAGGAACTATTTTGTATAGTGCTAATCTAAAGCTGCAAACATAGTTCATCAAGAAAACATAAAAGGAGGCTCCATACATTTTAGAGATCTATCCCAAGCCAGAATTCCCGCATAATGCAGTTGAACCATTCATCCTAATATTTCATACAAAGATGAAAGACTGCAGTTTCAGCAAAGTGTGGATGTCAATAAATGGCATCCCTGGCAAGCAGGAAATCATAGCTCTTGAACATAAGATATTTCACTTAAAATATTCTCTTCTGTATAAAGCAAGGATATTTTAGTTCGAGTATGTCAAACAAGCACTAAAATCATTGCATTTTTGCACAAGGGTTGTGAAATGACCAATAAAATCAAGCCACTTTCACCCCGTACAGATTAAAAGAAGCACTTCAGACAGGACAGCATTCAGCAATAAATTATAAAATAAGCACAGCATGTGGAAGTGGAGCTTTTATCAGCAGCAAATGTTATCAAGATGAAGAATTACTATTTTACAGTTATATTGTCAGGTACATTTCAAATGTCCCTCACTTTGCATCAGGTCTTTAGGCAAGGAGTTGGCTGTTCCAACAACAGATTCACAACACTGGTCATCTGATGATTCTGAATATAAACAGTTTGATCATCACATGTGATAATATGAGAACAGAAAGTAAATATTCACAGAGTACTACAACTCTGCCACTTCCCACTATTTGCAGTTCTTCCTTTGGTTTCGGCAGGCACTGGAGCTGCCTTGAAGCTATGGGCAGCCACTGACTGTCCTCTATTTTAAGAAAGCCTATAATTTCCTTACTCTACAGCAACACAACACTATATAATAATCAAAAGAATAATCTGGATCCCACCTCATTTTTTCTTGAAAGTAGAGAAAACAAGATAAATGAACCATTAATGAATTTGAAAGCATATATTTCAGTGGTAAGGATGATGATTAACTCAGATTAGGTGTATCAACTGCTAAACTTGTCTACTGTAACCCCAATGAGCATGCTGAGTCTTTTACTTCTAATAACAAGTATGTGATTTTCCCCTTAAAATTATGTTTCTACAGATAGAGGACAAGCAGTCTAACTATATTTTATGCTAACACTCAACCTCCAAGTCACCAGTTTTATTTTCAGCCTATTGGTTGGAGACTTAACCCTCTCCTGTTTTTCTTCAGAACAGATAAGTAACTGTTCATACAATAGTGGTAATGACAACCAATTTCTCAGAGTCTACCAAAATGAAATATGTCTGCAATTTCCTATTTTCTGGGTACCCTTTTTCTCCTGTCTATCCAAAGCATCAGCTTTATTCACTGCTTTGTTTTACAGCTGAGACTCTGCCAAGATTCATAATTTCCTGCTTACACAGCAATCTAAACCAGACCTTTTAATCAGATTCTCTATTGTGAATCTCTTTCCTTTTCACTTTTACCTAAGACTCATGAGCCCTGAGAATTAGAGAAGTGATGGTTTGTTTCCATCTTCTCCTCTCATTTCCTTTCTTTTATCACATATTCAAACATGATTTAAAAGGTGAATATACACAAAAATACAGAGATTGTATCTGAACTCATACCATATTTTATGCTGAGGCCACCAACTAAATCTAAGACAGCTTACATCCACAAATTTCTAGGCAAGGATCAGTTCAAGCCATCAGTTTAATATAGAACATATCAGATACAGAACTCAAACCAAAAGACCAATATTTCATGTAGAAGTATTTTAAAAACTGGGCCCACACTTTTTAGAGAGCATTTTTCCCAAATTATTACTCCTTTGCAATTAAGACCAAGGAATGTGATTTCCCCATAATTTAACTGTTACAAGAATTATCAAAGAACAGGAAACTAAATACAGTTATTTCAAGCCATAAGCATCAGATTTTCTTAGGAAAGAGGAAAGCAATTTTCTGTATTTAACATATAGCAGTTTTAATGCAAACAAAATAAGAAAAAAATCATTGGAATACACCCTCCCCTGATCTCTTATGTAGGTTCATGTTATCCACAGTAAACACTGTAACAGTTTTACTGACAGTTTATGTCTTACATTACTGATAAACAGATATCTATTCAAATAAGCTTGCTAACACTAGTAGTAGAATCTTTATTAAGCACAAACTGGTATACCTGTCATTAGCCCAACGGGTTTGGTAGATATGATTTTTTACCGCTAGGATGTTAGTCCACAAGTTTATAACTAGTCATTTTGTTAACTACAGGCAACATAGGGTTAACAGAAAAGTCCTCTAACAGCCTTCATTTTCTACAGTTACATGTTGGCAACTCCATCTCCTATTAACTTCTAAAAACTCCAAATCATTTCAAAACTTCTTTCATTAAAGATATTAGCGATTGAGTGGCTTAGGGAATTGGCTAGAGCCCAGTGTACAGTCCCTTCGATGCAGAACAACCCTACCTCCTCGCTCAGAGTATTCGTTGTCTGAAGGTTAACTTCCTTGTGGCACAGTCTGATGGACTAAAAGCCCTAGCACAAAATGGGCTGAGGGGAAATTCACACTGCATTCAGGATCAGACTACATTCCATACACAAACTACCTAATACCCATTCTTAGAGCTGCATGACCAGGAGCAGGATGTTAGATCCAACCAACAGGCTGGGCAAACGGTTTGGAGATATCTCAGACTGTTATACTGGGAAATGACGAGCTCACAGGTTGTTGTTATCTTTATCCTTTGCCATAAAGCAAAACTATTCAATTCCTTACATATCTTACTCTTGTTAATAACTATGAGTTAATTCCTGTTAACTGTGTAACTGTTTCAATCTTCTATTTTTTATCGTTTTAAAAATATGATGCCCCTACCCTTCACCTGCGAGTTTCACAGATATTTTTTATTTTTTCAACTTTGCTATTAGAAGAACTCCATGGTCAGAAGATGAGCATTTGCAAGGATCTGGAGCCTAAATTATTTGTATTCCTCTCACAGCTCAGGTTTCTGGAGGAAGCTTGGAAGAGGTGGTGCTTGTTAAATGCTAAATGCTACAGAGAAGGCTTCTAGGACTCTCTTTCACTGGCACCACAGTCATTTCTTAACACAGAAAATCCTTGTGTATCACAGACTCCATTCTCTATTTTCATAGTTCACTCCCTATCTCACCAGAGAAAGAAAACATGATAATAACTCCACATTTTCAAAACCAATTTTGCTTAATACTTTCATTGTGTGTGTATGAATAAGCAATAGTTTTTGCATTGAGACATCTCAAGCTTCTGTTCTATGTCTACTGAATGCTCTTTGAACTATGGCCTTTTTGTTCATAATAATTTTTGTAAAGCACAAAAATACTGACTATGGGTTTTGTCCTCACCCTTTCCCCCACAGATTATTAGCAATTAGTATTTTAAACAATGTGCATTTCTATGGCATGTTGTAGTAGCATTCTGCATCTGACCCCATAATACAATGCACAGTATGTTCCCAGGGGCCTGGCAGGGACATGAGACCAAAAAAGGGAGGGGTTGGTCACTGGAAGGCTGATAAATATACTGGCAAACATTATAAAAATATACAAACTATATTAATTATAGAGCTCTTCTTATGAGTGCATAGTTCCTTGCTCTTTTTAAAACACCCAAACTCCTCAAGACTTGCTCACAAGAGTGGAAAGAAACCAGTCCTTTCTGAAACATCTGGCTTTCCCAGCTGTTGGAATTGAATCGTCCATTTCTGCTACTCATTTGCCCTCAGGGTTTCTTATGTTCCTTCAGTGCTCTTTGGACATCACAAATGGAAAAGCACTACTTTGAAGGAAATAATAAAGCAATAGGACATAAGCAGTTAAACTAAAGGTTCTTATCTACATCTAAATAGGACTTTTGTAAGAGAAAGGAGATTTCAAAATATTATTGCCAAACTGAATTATTTTTCCAGGTTTCCTTTTAAGCGACAGAGACCTTCTTATGGTAGTTGGAGCATTAAATGGATCAACATATAAGATTAGTGTCAGGATATATATTCTTTATAATAAAGTATCACATCATAAATATACCAAATGGGTACAAAAAGGTGAATGATTCTTAAAAGTATATTTTCTTTTTCATATCAAAGTCCAATATGCTCTGTTCAGTGATGAAGCAGTTTAAATTTGCAGACAGTGACTTAAAAACAGTCTCTTCCACAGCTCTAGCCCTGTTGTCAGCTTGGGCTGGAGGTGGAAGATCTTATGAAGAGATCAGCACAGAATGAATATGTTCTACATGTGAGCCTTTTTCTATAGAAGGTAGTGTTGATGGTGCTCCAATCCACACAATGTCAGACAGATTGCCATGTTACGTACAGCTCCCAAAGAGACTAATACAGGGCAAAAATTGCTCACGCAACTACATTTTATTTTGCCTACAAGAGGCCTCAGAAAAGACATGCAATAAGGGAGGCTGTCCAGAAGGTGCCTGCATATAAACTGGATAAATCATTTGATTAGGTATTAACAACTGCAAAAGAAAAGTACAGAAAGCCAAATAAAGTTCAGTATCTCTGGGAAAAGTAACACTTGAACCTCTCCTATCTTGACCAATGTGGAGCTCATAGGCTCACAGATTTATGACTTCTTTGTTATAATAAAAACAACTTAGTATGAACATATTGCACATATGAACAGCAGCAATTACAATGGAAGCCGATAGTTCAATTCCTAAAAAAAAATTAAGGTATTAAAGAAACAAGGCTGCAAGAGTACCTAGGCTTTGACAGGCTCCCATATTGCATCCTTCCTCTAACTCCTATGGGTACAATACACACTCAAAGTAATGTTCTCCACCATAAGTGATCCAAATCAGGAAAGATGAAGGAGTGAGTGGAAGGAACTAGAAACATATTTGCAACACTAAGCAGTATGGCAAAGATAAGCTGGAGGCAAAACTCTAGTCCCTATTCAATGACAAACATTTCTATGGCATAGATTCCCTTCTGAGATCTCATCCAAGGAAGGTCCTTGAGATAACCTCATCATTTTAAGAAACTTTCTTTCAGAACCCTATGCCTGCTGGATAATCTGCATTTTTTTTATTCTGGGCCATTTAATTCTTTGGAGGGCATTGCATGTGTAACCAGCCAGATGTTAAAGCTGGTTTCACACAGGATTCAAACACCATTTGTCTTTACTTACTATGCTGCAGTATTTTTGAGAAAGTCCCTAGAGAATGTGAAATCATCGTGAATACTTTGGGATTTGTTCTCAGAAAGAGAGAGTTGTTTCAGCCCAGCTTAGCTCACAGTCTTTGACCCTGGTCAACAAAACCACCTCCCATCATATAAGCATGCCTGCATTTTCTCTCTTCCTGCTGAAAGTATTTTGTTGAATCTCCTCTAGTCCCTCTTACAACATCTGGCTTCTTTGTTCTGCCTTTATTAATTTTCCACTACTTCAAACCTCCTGCCTGCAGATAGGAAGAAAAAAAACCCTGGCTTTCTCAGCCAGCTATTGTCACAAGCTATTTCCATTCTCAACAACTAACTTCCACAAGGTATCCCTGGTCTGCAAGGAATGTGGTGAAGCCCTGGTCAGCAGCATGAGAAACACATTTGAAAGGGATTTTTTGAAAATTAAAAAGTCTTATAACTCCATGAAGTCATCCAGAACATATCAGCTACACACAGATTCTGCAAAGTTATCAAAATCACTCGTATGTGGGAAAGTTCAACCCCTTGGGAAATGCCACTGATTTCTCTCCCAAACTTTATCGAAGCTTTATCCATGTGGGCATGAATAAGCACCAATTCCTGAATGATGAATACGCAAAGACAACCTAAATACGTTTTTGCAAACAACTTATGAGACAAAAGTTTTTGCTTGAAATGTTCTCTCAGCAATTTCAAAACAAGGAACAAATTCACAAAAATCTAGGTCTTGCGCTTAAACAGACTGCAAACTGGAAAAGGGCAACATTTGCATGTATTATTTACTACAAATGGACCATCCTTGTCTTGACAAAACTCTTAGGATAAACTGACCTTTTGTGTCTTTTCAGTTTCTTCCTCCATTTCACAGAACAAGGGAACGTTTGTTCATGCTTCAAGCAAAAACCACTAAGGACCAGATTCCCAAAAGAATGCTGAAAAAACAGGCTGTGTGCATACAGCCAGAACGCATATACGCAGAATATCTTTATGGTAGGTTACTCAACAGTCTGTTAAGTAGAAACAGCTACATGTCTGTAGGTACACACCTGTGTTCATGCCAGTGTGACATCAAACTAGAGATGTATGTACCTCACTTGGTTTCAGCATAGTATGGCTATAGGAAACAGCCAAATCAGGCACATGTGCCTGGTTGTGGCACTGGAATGTGGACAGTGATGAATCCTGATGTATAAAGTGTCTGTTCAACTCCCCAAATATGCATGTGGAAGAAATATGTATTTTAAATCTAATATATTATTGTTGTATATTAAAAACATATTTCCAGCATTTACAATATATTGTAACTATAATCAACCTGCCACTTTTAAATAATATGAATAACGTATGAGATAATGCTATATGGCACATGTGCTTCCTAGAAATGAAAACAAAATAGGTTTGACAAACTGGCTTACCTGTCTTCCTATTCTCTCACTACCTGGCCAAATAATGACCAAAATTGGTAGGACAGGATTGGGCCAAAAATAGAAGTATGTAGGTAACAGTACATGGGTATATGTAGGTAATAGCATGACAAAAAGCGAGCAGAACATACACCCCTTGTTGCAAGAATTACATGGGTACTCAATAATATTAATGTAATTGTCAAAATGTATGACTACATACAAATATTCTATCTACAGTGCTTAGTACTGACAGTGTATAAATTTTAGCAAAAGGAGACTCTGAAACAAAATCTTCCGTGCTTTTCAAGAAAATCCCCTATAAATACGAATCTGGAGAAATGTGATATTTCTATTTCTTCTCTTAGGGGAGAAAAAGACAACCCCAGGAAAAAAAAAAAAAAGCTATATATATTTTTTTCTGGAACAATGGGAAAACTATTTGGGGCAGAGCCTACTTTTATAAAGATGAATGAAAGAGTGGAGAATGAAGTGTAAAACAGATTAAAAATTTTATAAAGAACATAAGGCAGACAAAGGAATATGCTCTGAATGATAAAGACCATACAGTTCACCAACACTTCTGTTAGTGTTGAGAGAATATTTGAAGGAAGAAATATTGGGAAACATATAACTGGAGTGGTAAACTACACTTTATAATCCACATTATTAAGTAACGATTAAAAATACATGAGAAGAGCAAAAGCTGAGCACCAGTTATGATGCACTATTTACACCTACATCTTTGTAAGCTCCATGTCTTCTTGTTCATTAAAGAACTTGTTTCTTTTAGGAACCAGCTGCAGCTGGTTGCTTGTAAAAGTAAGAACAATAAAAATTGCTAAGTAAACTCTTGTTCTTCCTCTTTTTAGAAAGAGATGATTTTCTGATTGTCAACATTATTTTTATGTGCCAAGTTTTCTATCATTTTATATCATTGACATTTCTGATGGGTTTTTTTTGCTTTGCAACCTACCCAATGACCTAAAGTAAACAAAACAACACCAAGAAATATAACACTAAAATGGGTGAAGACTGGAATACAGACAAAAAGTGGAAAACAGATAACTTGTCTTTTTTAGAAGAGATAAGAAAGAATAAGGACTGTTGGTCAGATATAATTAAATAAAAAAGGTAGAATCCCTGCTATACTTTTTGCATCTTGGAACATACCATTTTCTTCATTAATGTTTAGATTTGAAGAACAAAGCCAAAATGAACTGGATAATAAGCTCATCAAAAATAAAGCGTTACTTGCTGAATATTCTGCACCACAGCATGAATTTTGGCATGGGCTTTTTTTTCCCCCACTTGATTTGCTGCTGAGCTGGTGGACAATTAGAAATTCTGAAATCTGACTACGAATCATGGACACAAGCTCGTCCACACTGTTCTTGATGAATCTACAACATACTCTTTATCAGCAAAGCTGATAAACACAGAGCTAATCTTGGCTGAGCACAGATAGACATACAAGTTTATTTGAAAGAATTTGACGTATAATGTGCAACAGAATCATCCAGATAAAATATCTGAAGTTTTGCATTTCGCTTCTTTACAGGAATATGGTCCTAAGATTATGTGTTATCATGCACAACTGTGTAACTGCTACATCGTTGTACCAATTACACTATGTCAATGCTATTTTTCACATAAACAGTGTTGACAGAAATGTATACTGCAGCCCTGAGGCTGTAGAAATGTGCAAACTCCCAAATGGAGCTTTTATTTTATCCACATTGCTGTTTGATAACTCTGCTATTTGGTTCTTTTTGTTCTCTGTCTCTAGCCTGTATTTGTGCTTAAAGTACAACCTTGGCCATTAAGGAATATTGTTACACAAGAGAATTATCATCTCGGGGAGGAAGGTGATCATACAAAAGACATCATTGTTGTAAACTGAAGTGTTTGATTGAAGGTATTTTATTAATACAGCTAGGAGTTCTAATTTTCATAGCTTAAGGCTAACTCTAAAAAATTAATAAATCTTCTAGGAAAATGTAATAAGAAAACAGAATCTCAATTCACTTTTTTTTCACTGTTGCCTTGTCCATGATGCAGGAAGCCTAACAAACAAGCATCTATTAAATTGTTCATCTCTGTAATTGCTTTTGTGTTTCTGTGAGACTGGAAAATGTTAAAATATGGATTTTATTTTCTTTTTAATTTGGAAAACTATGTAATTTTTTCTGTATGTAATTATGTAATTATTACTGTAGACCTAGGTCCTGCAAGTATCTCTGAAACCAACGAAATACTGTAAGTACATTGAATGTTGGATCAGATCTCACATGAAGGACTTCACCTTCTTTGATTTACATTAAGAGGAAACAATTGGTTTATGACTTCAGTTTCATATGTGGTTTTAGTGTCATAGCATTTGAACATCAAAATGCTAACTTCAGCTACATTGCAGCATATACCTAGCAGGTGACTTTGGAATGAAGGATCAGTCCCAAGATCCAGCAGATCAGTATCCTAACAGTTACAGTCACTAGCACCTGATAGAGCAGAGTGGGGAAACTTTCCTTAAATCCACTCATTAAACTAAGAGGATTCAAGCTTATACTTCCTAGCCTCCAGCAAAGTGTCATAACACCTGCATTGGGAGACACTGGGAGAAAAAGTGCCATTCAGCATCCTTTTGAAGCTGGACCTCTGTCTAGTAAAGAATGCATCCAGAAGGTTGGTATACAAAAAGGGCATACAGACAGCAGCACTGTGTCCTGGTCAAGGTTCATGCTCCCAGGATTTTTTCATCCATTTACTGTTTCATACAGAACTGTAAATAATCTTTAGAACAGGGAACAGAACCTTTACAATTACTGGAATCAGTTCAGATAACTCTGAACTCATTTTGTTATCCACATAAAACATGCCCATTCTTTTTTTACTCTCCACTTCTGATTTCCATGACTTATTATGGTGGAGTTCCCAGTCCAACCACACATTTTGCTGGTATTTCTTTTCATCAGTTCTGAATTTGCTTCCTTGAAATTTCATGAATATGCCCTTGTTGCGCTACCCTCTCAGAAACCTTCTTTCATTGTTTTATTGTAGTTATTTCCCTTTTGTTTAAGGCAAACAATTCTAGCCTTTTCATTTTCATTTTTTACTTGCACGAGTAATTTTCCACAGGATAACTGGCACAAAGCATTATTCTAAATGATACAGCATAGTAGATTTCTATAAAGACATTTAATATTTTCCATATGATCCTTCACCCTTTTACATTCTAGTGTATAGCTTATATTTTCAAACACAGCTGCACAATAAACTGTCTATTGTGACATCTTGACGTCCCTGGACCAATCAACACAAGCTATTAATATGTATATTGAATGCAGTTACATCGTGTGATAATTCTTTGAGAGCAGGAAATACCCAGTATTTTATCAGATTCATTAATTAATCCATTCATGCCTAAATTTCTTATGTTTTCAGGTTTTCTCCATCTCTCCAGAAATTCATTTTTACCAGTCTATATAGTACCACTACACTCTGCCTGTTGATCCCTGTCATCAAACTGAATCAGAAAACCAAACTGTCAGCTCACTATATTGAATATAAATCCATTAGGAGGTGTAAATGGGAAGGGAAAGGCAGTCATTTAATCCTCTTCTATGTCTAGGTTGCAAATTTCTGATTAAAAGCAGAAGTTTGCTACGGAATAAAGCTGCTTCGGGAAACAGAATAGCTCGATTGCAGAATAGAACTGTGTTCCTTTTGCACTGGAAACACACAGACTAGGAGCATGCAAGGGATGAAAGAGCATGGTTTGTGTCACTCGGGAATTATTCCATCGTCAAAGAAATTCCTCAGGAGCCACTGCCATTGTGTTCGCAGACCCTCTGTGACAGGGCAACTAAACAAAGAATCAGGCTAATAAATTATGTAAAACGCATTCAGCTGAAATTGCATGTTCAAAGATATAGGAAAAACACAGACTCACACATTTGATAGAAAATGATGAAGGACGTGAAATCCAGTACAAACAGGGAAGAGCCACATGTTCTTCAGCTGTTGTTACCTGCAAAACTCATTTGGAAAGGGTTTCTGATCTAATATCTAGGAGGTGTAAAATAAGGATATATTCCTACAGTTCAGAAAAAAAGAAACAGAAGGAACTAGTGCAGAGTCTGCCCTTCCGAGCGATGGACCACCATGCAATAAACGCCTTACACAACGATCAAAATGTGCCCTACGTTACACTGCCTGCTGTGTTTGTAGGTGGTGATCAATGAGAGTTCTGGGTTGAATTTGATAACTGTGAAATAAACGTGTGTGTATTATTACAACAGCTAATTTTACAAATATTTGTGGAAAAGCTTTGAAGAAAGTGAGGGATCTGCAGGTCTCAGTCCAGCTGCTAACACCAGTTCTCAAAATACCAGCCGGCCAGAGCCAGAATTTTACAGAGGATGTACCAGTTCTGAGAGGAGCCAGAATTTTATGGAGTGACTTTTAGGAATCACTCCTATTAACCATGTGTACTGTTTTAATATGCTCTCAAAAACAGAAATAAAGTTTTTGTTTGCAACTAATTTTTGCAATAATATGCACTCAAGACAGTGCCCAAAAACTTTGTATCATTAGAACAGCCATCATACATGAGAATTCTCTAAACTCAGCGCAAGATGCAGTGCCTATGTATTCCTGACCTACCAGAAGAATTGTGAGCTCTCTGAAAATTTATGGGAAAGATGTGTAAAAGACAAGTATATAGCCAACTGGTGGAATTTACAGAGCTATAAATGCTCTTGAACTCAGTAAAATGAGAACCTTAAACAGCTACACTTCAGAACAGTACATGTGCTGCTTTGGATCCTAAAGAAATCATTGATACAGAATAACAGTGAGAATTGTTGGAAACGCATTAATTGGGTAAATTGCTGAAACCAGATTCTACCTTTGTTATTTTCTATGTGAAATGTTTAGTCACGTGACATATAGACAAGCTATTCCACAAATAAATAAATTAAACAACTGAAAAACATCAATGTAAGAAAAACAAGCCTAAGGGGCCAAAAAAGATAAACCAAAGATAACACACTCAGACAAATGCCTAGACATAGTACAAGATCACATTCAATTTTACCTGAGCTACTCAATAACAATTTGGCTGGGATAGAGTTAATTTTCTTTATAGTAGCTAGTATGTGTTTTGGATTTGCACTGAAAACAGTGTGGGTAATACAGAGGTGTTTCCGTTATTGCTGAGCAGGGCTTACACAGAGTCAAGGCCTTTTCTGCCTCTCACACCACTCACCAGCAAGTGGGCTGGGGGTGCACAAGAAGCTGGGAGGGGACACAGCTGAGACAGCTGATCCCAACGGACCAGAGGGATATTCCACACCATATGACATCATGGTCGCATATAAAGATGGAGAAAGAAGGATCAAGCGATCAGGGATAACTCCAGGCTTGAAAATGATCCAAGAGCGACACATACTGGTATGTAACCCTGTATTTTCTCCCTGAGGTAAATTTGCCACTGACCTCAGGGACAGATTTTTCCCTGAATACAAGGGAGAACCTCCTATAAGAAAGATCCTTTGTTGAACAATTTGTCTAGGGACCGAGATGTTAGCAAAGGTTCCCCATGAGACCTCACCCAAATAATACGTCTCTGATATTTTAGCCCTAAGTAAATACCATACTTATTTTGAGAAATAGCAGCCCTGTGATATTACTGAGTTGCTTTTTTTTTAAAAAAATTGAAACAAATGCTATTAAGGATTCAAAATTATGGCTACTTACATTACAGGACTAGCAAGAACATAACCCTGTGTGTTAGTATACTATTTTAAGTCATAACTTTCAAAGATGACCATTTATTGTAAAGTGTTTATTGTGACATACTTAAAGCATGCATGAAAAATCAAGCAAGAAAAATACTTAACCTTGAACATCATAAAACTAGCATGAAAAAGCTCTCCCTCAAACTAGCATCAAACCCAGTCTGCCAAGCAAGCATCTCCAAAAGCAGAGTAACACCCCAAATTATTTCTGGAAGTCTTTGCCTGAGTGATCTTCCTTTGCTAGATTCAAAGAAAACACTTCAATGCATCAGAATCTGTAACAAAACATGCGGAACACCAACACTTAAGCAATTTTAGCAGGAAGAGAAGTCACAGCACCTGACAGGAGGAGCAAAGTCCATTGCTGCTTTGGGATACTTGATATGTACTTCACATAGCTGTGAAAGTAGGCCTGGGTAGTTTGTACACTCAAGTCACATTCTTGTCTCTTCTGTTTTCAACCTGATCACCTCCTTATGGACCTTTCAGCTGGTCATGCATTTTACATTTAACACAGCCTGGACTGTTCCTACATTGTCCCATTTAGCAAAACAGTGTGCAATACCCTGTGATAAAACACCAGAGATTATAAAACTTACTCATGATTTCTAAATATAAGGGATGTTAATCTGGTGGAAGAGGCTCCTATCCAGAATGCTACCCCTAATGAAATTGTTCTAAAATCAATTTACAATGCAAAGCTCACGTCAAAGAAGCAAAAAGACAAAGAAAAACTGTCATTATAGACAAAAAAAAATTAAAAAAAGGTAACTCACCACCATCTGTCACTTGGTTTCCAGGTGTTGTTTCCTTTCCTGTTGAAACAAAAATGTCACCATGTCAGACACCTGACTTGACTGCTACACAAAGCATTCAATGGCTAAACATGTCTTGCTATTGATCTATTTCCAATTTATTGTACTGCTTCTGTCCAGATTATTCTAGAACAGCTACAGAAGTGTGTTGTCATCTGTAGGCAAACACTGCCATGGTGGACAAAGCCAATAGAGCTAAAGACATGATCGACCAGTATCCTCAGATAAGCATTTCCAGTTCCATCTCTTTCACTCAGTCTTCACATGGAGCACTCTCAGATCTTCCAAACTTTCTTGTAAAAAGAGCTCTTTCTCAGTACTGCACTGTTGACAGAATGATGGAGCCTAATAAGTTTTTATTACAATTTGAGCATTTTCACCTAATGAATTCTGTGCAGAAGATTGGTGGTGCCATGCTGTGTTCTTTTTCTGCCATCTTAATTAATACAGAAGACCAACAAGCTAGAAATAATAACAGGAAAATTATGGGTCTTTTTATGCTATAGGACTCTAGTCCACTGCCCTATCTGTGGCCACACAAGCAACAGAAATTGGTTTGTTTACTTGCTTGGTTTGTGTTTTTACCCTGACAGATGTTTCACATACAATAAAAATTCTTTGTAGAAATGTGCTGGTAGAATAATTCTTGTAGTCTTGGTTTAAACACCAACTGTTCAAACTCAAATGCAGATCTGCACAACCCACCCCACATTGTACAAACTACCAAGCCTTTTACATTGTTTTACATTTCCTTTATAGTTTTCTATCATCATTTGTTCAAATTTCTACAGTCCTTAACGATCCTATTTTTCACAGGCATATCAACAGAATATTCCGAGGAAAATATATACCCAGATATACAGCTGGACATCCAGGTTCGTAGAGTGGATGCAATTGAAATTTTGGTCACAAACATGACTGAAAACTGAACTGCAGAATACAGGTATTAGTAACAAGCCAGTTCATTAAGAAGTGTATTTAGCTCAGTAGTATCTTTGCTGACAATTGCATCAATGCCTTTCAAGACACAGGAAAACTTTCCAGTGGAAAGATTCATCCCTAGGTAGAGAAAACCTGCTCTACAGTGTGATTGATGAAAAGCAAATGAAAATTGAATTCTGACAAGTGCAGACCAGAATAAGAAAGCTCACTGGCATCTATAGTTGTGAATAATACCTGACCTACGAGGTTGTTTTTCCATGAGCCAGGAGGATAGCACATACAGCTGAGACGGGTTAAAACAGTCGCACATTTCCATCTCTGAAGGTTTTAAAGAACTGTCTGGGTCTGTAACAAATGCTTTAAATAGAGCTAACCCTAGAATCATGGAATCATTTCGATTGGAAATGACCACCAATAAGAACTAAGCCCCTTGCTTGTCATCAGTAGGATGACCCAGCTGATACTCCCAAGACCCTCCTGGCACACCCAGACTGGTATCTTGCCTGAAGTTGATATTTGCCTGTCACCACCACATTGTGTTTTCCCCAAACACATCATACTTCAATACCTGCAAGACTACAAGAAAGAAGTGGCTCTGCTACCACTGATCAAACCTTCCTACCCAGGAAGCCTGGGTAGAACCCTGCACCCAAGGAGCAATCCTGCCCTGCTGAAGAACTCTAGCTGCAGTTCTTCAGCATCTGCAGCCCATTCACAGTATTCCCAGAATCACAATGAGACTAGAAAACTCACACCACTTTCAACAAGTCTCCCTGGAGTAATTATATAACAAAAAAAACCAGCAACGCACAAGATAAACGGTCCCCTGTTCAATTCCTGGACAATTACCATTGCAATAATCAAATAGAAGAACTGAGATTTGTGAACAATAATATTCAAGTCCCAGGAGATAAAGAGGAGGGAAACATCAGATAAGTGCATTAGACTCATTCCCTACACTCAGGGAAGCACCCACATTTGTTCTTGGCTTTTCATTAATCATATGCTCTGATGTATTCTCATCCAAGTAGATTTTGTTCTGAATATAGCATTTTTTAATGGAAAAGTAGAGACATTCTTAATAAGTGAGGTTTCACTTCTTCCTGAATCTCCAAGTGTTATATTTGCACATAGAACGTTCTTTGAAAAAAGGAAATGGAGCGAAACAACAGTTGCCAGGAAAATGAAAACTTTTGGAGTTAAGCCATTGCAATGTCTTTATTTTCCTAAAAATCTTTGGATGAATCATTACTAGTTTTAATTGGCAGTGGCACTGATAAAAATTATGTACTTTGAACAGCAAAGTATATCTAGAGTCTTCCATCAGGGACCAGGTGTTTTAAAATATATTCAAGGTGTATTCCATATGTAAGCTGTTCGCTGTAGATTAATAAAAGCATTCAAGGGGTAAAGGTAGGCAAGCACTATAGTGCTAAGAGACTATTTAAGAAAAAAAAAAAAAGAAATTGTAATTTCCACACACTTATGGTGGTGTTCAATCAAACTGTAATATCATTTTATCCAACATAATAATATGAATTAGTCAAATGAATTAAAAAAATATACAGGCAGTTATGGATCTAGTCACTGGAGTAATCAAGGTCATTTGACCCAGGGAGCCTTAGAACAAGAAAATTATTAATAGATTATTTTTTTTTCAACTAAAAGGACAGTAAACCTGGTCATTTTCTGTACTGCAGATTAAAACAGTTTCTTAAAAATGCAAATGGATTCTTGTTCTTTCATGAAATTATGTAATACTATTAAAAAAAAAAACAAACAACAAAGGATAAGAGATTCAAACTATTCAAACAATAGAAGAAAAAACTCTGGTATCATGTTGTTGTAAAACCTCATGTGGGCACTGTTTTGACTTTTTCATCACATTGTATGTTGCACATGGGTATTCGCAGACATATATTTTCATCTACAAAAATATTCTAAGTTACCTTTTCTACCTATAGGATTTATTTGTAGGCTCATATAACTGCCCAAAGATATCCAACCAAGAAAATAAGGTCACCTCATTAATTTTAAAATTCATATTAAGCAGTTCACACTCTGATGAGTGAAAATCCACAAAGAGAAATGAGAGACAAACGTGACAGTGGGAAAGACATGCTTAGCTCTAGCTTGTAAAGTTCTGAAACATATGAATTGGCCATTTATCTTCCGAAACTCTTCATAGAACACCAGAAGACTCTTAAATTACTTGAAGCACTACTTCCATGTTTTCCATTTGGGGTCTGTACAGCATACAATACCACACATGCAAAGTTTCATATATGCAACCAAGGAACAATAAAGTCATCCCAAAACTGTCTACACTCATGTTTGAAAGTTCTAAAGTAGGCAGCTACAGTAAGAAAGAACAAAATAAAAGAGGCAACAAGTTGTCCTTTTTAATGAACTCAAGATCCTTCCCACTGACTATTCAGGCTCTTTTTTCCGCTACAGCTTCAGTTCCAGCAGAGAGGAGAGAATCTGAAGTAGGAGAAAGGACCACCATCCTGAAAGCTGGAATGAGACGAAAGATGAAAGGCATGTGAAATTGGAAAAGGGCAGAGGAGCAGAGCAGCTCCTGAGTCAATGGCTATAGTGGCAGAAGTTTAGACTCTCGATTTTCATTTCACAGGCATAAAATCTTTACTTTCTTCCTTAAGTCCATGTTTTAGAAATTGTATTCAAAGGGTAAAAACTAACATTGCTATATTTTATGTAAGAGGAAGCAGTGTCTAGAAGAGAATCCAAGAAGCAGAAAAGGTCTCCTCCTGGCTCTGAAGCTGAATAGCCTTTGTACCACTGTGCTACAATACAATCCTTTGACTTTCCCTCTCTTTGAAGCCTTAATGTGTCTCTGTGACAGCCTATGAATGCTGCAGGTATGAATTTGGCATTTAAAAATTATTGTGCATAACTTGCATATTGCCTCCTGCACTATTATCAGAGCTACCATAGAATATTACAGTAGCCAAGCTATACAGCGAAAGAGCTTCTGGAAATAACCTCCCTAAGGGACCACTGTTATCGGTTCACAGGGCTAGACCATCCTAGAAGAACCAGGCCCATTATTCCACACATTGTGGGTTCATTTTTCAAGTCGGTTTAGTTATGGATCACACCAATCTGCAGCTTTACCTAAGTGCAGGGTACCCAAGTCCTCACATCTGTGCTGCCACTTTCTCCTACAGGGAGAAAAGAGAAGACAGCCAAGGAGTGAAACTGATATGGCTCTGAGCTACCACTCTTAGAATTACTTTGGTCCCATTCCCTGCTCTCCTAGTCTCTCATGACCTCTCTGCACCTCTTCACCTTCTTAATGAGATTAAGTATCAAAAATAACACCTCATTATCTCTAGGCATGCTTGGGAGGACAAACGTACTAAAGGCTGCATGGTAATTAATAAAGCATTGGGAACCAAAAAGTTCCAGGCTGGCTGCTCTGTATTTTGTAACAGTGGGCTAAACTCTGTATGGATTTCGTCTTACCCTAAGCAGGTTGTTTCAAATACCTACACCCTACAACAGGCAGCAGAGAGGATGACTCTGGGTTTGCTCCTAATCGCACTTGTGTGTTCTGGAGAACAATGGTTGTGAAATGTTTTCTTAGTAATACTTTCCATTTGATCTGCCACTGTTAATAGAGGGACACACTATTTCATTACGATTCCCTTCCTGGCAGCCTGCTCAGTAATGGCACACAGTAGCTAGAGACAAGTGGACTAGTGGTTCTGGAATTGTGAACAGGAAAGATGAACGATTTGTAAATTAATCTCTTCTTCTTGTGGTAACAAACAACTGAACTATTTATAAAAAAGCAGTTCTACAACAGTTCCATTTTGATGCACACTGAATAATGGCAACCTATTATGAAAGGTTTTGTACTATTCAAATAGTAAATGAGCTCCAGCTCCTTCCTGGAGTTCATTAGTCCATAAACTTGACTTTCATGGAGGTCCAAAGGAAAATAAAAATATTTTTGAGGAAGCAATGCCAATTTCAGCTTGAGATTAATGTGTTTTACTCCTATTGTAAATGACACTGGAGAAGGAATTCCTAGATTAATTCCAAAATGTGGTTTGTTAGTGAGGTTGCACTGCTTACAGTATGTAGCATGAAAGTCATGCCTCTGAGAGGAAAAAGAAAAATATAACCCACAACATGTGGACACAGAAACTGTTTTTCCTTACTATAAATGTCAATCCTATTCTTTCCATGACAGCTACTTATTTTCTTTTGTTTTCCTGAACCAAATCTTCAGAAAGAGAATACTACTGATGTTTATGTGCAGGTGTCTTTTTTGTTTGTTTTCCTCATGGAATAAAGCCCTCACGTTAAAATGCAGAAACTAGTTCTCACTTCAGCATCCAGATCAGTAGATGGGTTAATACACGTGAGGTGCCAAGCTCTTCAGGAAAGCCAAGTCAGATAGGCAGCACAAAAGTCCTTTGCAGAGGAAGAAGAGAAAAGATGGTATCTTAAGGAAAAGACTGATGGTATCTTAAAAAAAACAAAACAAACAGTAAAATAAACCTGCTTCTTATTGTTTTAAGCATCCTATTTGAGCACAAAATAATACGCATTTTTATCAGTGTTTAAACCTTGACAGAATAAAGGACCAGCAATACAAAAGAAAGTATTCCAAACATGAGCCATAAGATGTAGAGTATTCTGGATAAAGGCAATCAGCTCTTCCTCTCTCCAAGACTCCATAATTGGACCTGTTACAACTTTCCAAAAGGCAGAAATTTAATCCTTAATAGTATTTTTTTTTCTTCAGCATTTTGCTGAAAGTTCTATCTATAGGCATATGAAACTATACCTTCAGTTACTTAAAAGAAAACCAGTGCATGGTGTAAAGAAAAGGATGCTGTTTGTGCTTGAGTGTTACGCAGGTTTGATGCAACCTGGAACCCCTAAACATCTACAAAGTAAGTGATAAATCACAACAACAATATTTAATTTTTTATTTTGTAAATATGCTATAAAATTTCAGAACAGGTTGGAACTCAGGTCAATGTATCCCCAATTGTGCAAGATTTCTTCCATACACATTCTATTTTTTACAACCATTATTAAAAAAAAAAAAAGGAAACCTCAAATGACGGGGTTTAATCAGGAGAAACTATTCCACAGTATAATATATCTCACCATCAGGAAGTTTTTCTCCACCCAGATATTTTGGCTTGAATTTTTCAACTCCACTATTCCCAGTTATGGTTCTCTTTTTTTCCAACACTGAGTTCCTTGCCCTCTCTGGAATTTCCATGTAATAAATACAAAGCCATCATGATCTGTCTTGGAAATTGTTTGGCCAAACTCCCATGTTTCATTGCTTTTATCTTAGTATGTTCTTCCACCCCCTTGAACATGTTTAATTCTTGATGGGCTGAGATAAAAAAATGTAAGGAAGAAAGATGGTCTAAGATAACATCAAATTTTTTCCAGCTAAGTCCATAATTAGAACTTGTTCAAAACTGTCCTAGAAAAATGTTTTCTTAGATAGGAAACCATTGGTTATGAGGAACAACAACCAACATAAAACAAAGCAATTTATCTCTTTTGTTTGAAGCACTTCATCCTAACTGCTTCAGGTGATTTCCACATGGCTGGCACATAGAAAACGGATGACATATTCTAAAGGACTGTGTGATGGAGAGAGTCAAAGGAAAGGGTCAGCACCACAGCAGTGAGAACTGGTATCTTAAAGATGGAACGCATAGTAACAGTTATTCATGAGACAGAGGAAGAGCAAATATCTTGAAGACAGATCAAATTATTTGTAGGGGGGAACATTAAAAGCACTGAACCTCAAGGATAAGTCCAGTGTTCAGTGTTGTAAGGATTAATACAATATTAAGAGTTTATAACATAGAAACTTCAAAACTACATGTCAATACTGTGTTGTGACAGATGTGTTTTAGATGTCCCTGAAGCAGCCAGCTTTATCCTAGCCAGGGTAGCAAAGCATAACGATACAGCACACCGACAAAACCCCAGCATATATTCAGCAGCTAAAGTCCACTCTGCTGTGCATGTGTTAATCAGTTTAGACATGTCATGGGCTGTAATCATTCCTCTGATCACAGGAGGGCATACAAATCTATCTGAAGATACAGATTGTTTTAGTATTTTCCTCCTATAGTTTGAGAATTGCATGCACCTATATAGAATTACATAAACTCATACATATATATATATATACATATATATATATGGATTTAGGGTTCAAATTTGTGACTCTGAGCCATGGACTTTTAGATCCAAATCTGGATCCAGATACTTCATTTGGGAAAGTGGGTGCAGTGAACAAGAGGATTCAGAGCTCTAATGTGCAGCAATATGGGTGGTAGTTGTGAAACTAACATGAGTTTCATGCAAACAAAGAAAGAATGTAGGTATATTTACATTAGAACTAAAGAATAATAATTTTGATCACTTTAACAAAGGAGAAAAACTTCAGAGCAATGCTGTACAGATGCCAGGTGTGTTCTTATAAGAGCCATCAGTTTAGACTCAGAGCTGGGTCACCTGTGAAAAGCTGCTCTTTCGATCAAGCCCAGTAGAACCACAACACACCCTTTGTGTACTGATGGGCACAAGCAGCATTCCCATACTGCAGTTCATTTCCTTGAATACAGGGATTTCTCCTTCCTAAACCTGAACTGGGCATCTCTTAGAAATGCTAAGACTACCAGGAAGAAAACTGCACTTTATGCATTTCTCACACAGTAATACATCAGGCAAACATGATGTAGGACTGCTTTGCAAGAGGGCAGAATTTATTTCCAGAGTAACAGGCCACATTACACTGTTAACCTAAGGCAGAGCCAACGTCTGCAAAACATGAGGTCTCAGCATGATCTTTCGTATTCCTTTTTCCAACCTGTTATCTACATTAAAAGAATTAAGGAGAGATAAGAGGACTGTACCTAGGAATACACAATATAGTATGTTCTTTTGAATACTATTCATCTTAAGTTTCCCTCTCTCTGGGCACCAACCTCGGAGGTTCAGCACTATGACAAGGATTACTTATGCTGAAGCAGCAGTCCATAAAGATAAGTGAACTTGAAGTCTTCATAAATAATTTTTTAATGGTGAGTTCCTGAATTTGAGCTACTGATATACTGATACACTATAGACACAGTCTCAAATACATTAACGCTTCTTTCTCACCTGGAATATATGTTAACAATTGGCAGAGTGTATTAATTCAGTATTTTAGCCAGTTTATTCATTAGCTAAAGCAGGAACCAGAGTTACAAAGTAAGGCAGAGGAATAATTTCAATATAGTATATGATCTGCAGTCCCATGAAGCAGTAAAAATGTCTCTATATTTCTCCAGTGACAAGATTAGGACCATCAGCAGGAGAAACACATGGGATCTAAGTTAGGAATACAGTCTTACACAGGAACTGATCAAATACATCAATAAAACAGGTGAGATTTGTGAAGAACAGAACACAGACAATATGCTTATTTACCAAGAACTATTATAGAAAAACACTTTAGAAGGAAATGCGCTACTAAATACATGGGCATGGGGATGCTCTGACTTATCACATCAGGCTGTTGTTTTTAAAAGCCAAGACACAGCTCTGTAAAACCATCACAATACTTGAATGCAATTACTGGCAGGAGCAAAGAGATTCAGGATATAACCTGGATTTGAAAAATATCCCTATAAACCTACAGAATGCTTTTAGCACCTTTTTACATATTGGGGTGGTACGCAGGACTGTAGTGTTACGGGTACATTTGAAAAACCTTTTCAGTGCCACTCAAAGGTCCTTATCACTGGCCATAATATCTTTTACCAGTTCTTTATTGAAGAGCTGTACATAAAATGGCCTTGAATCAACTTGCACCTCCCTTTCTATTGTTGGAGTCATTCGCTAAAAAAATATCACAGTGTCAAAAAACCTAAAGACCACCCTATTATTCAACCTGTGCAACTTTCCCCCTCCTCCCTAATACCTCCCCAGTGCTTGGTGGCATCTTACTTGTAAGATCAGACAAGCCCAGCGAAGGATTCATAAAACAAACATAACATGTCTTACGCAGCAGTATGAAGCCATTCAGTAAAAGCAGACGCATCAATAACATAAATGTGGCTGTTTGACAAAATAAGACAGATTTTTCTCATTTCTGACCTGTTAGTTTTACCCACCAAAAGATACAGCATTGTAAAGCACCCAAAGAACTAATGGACACAGCTGATCAAGAGAATGATAAAAGGACAGAGCAGGTAGAATCTTCCAGGTCATGGGCATACACAGAACTGCAAGTGGAAAACTAAAGAATCAAGAGTCTTCTCTCAAAACTGAGCTGAAGCTGTGACTACCATAAAGACTCCTTAATGTAAGTTTTTCTGTATTAATGAGATCCAGCCTAATTTCAGCAAAACTTGGTGTGTTGTGTTTTTTTTTTCTTAGTGTAACTTTGATTCAAAGAAATTGGAAAAAACACTGTGGTTGCTAGAGTTATTTAGTCTAACCAAATGTGGGCAGATCATGCTGATAAAGGAATGATTTAACTGAAGTGAATTTCTATAATCAAAAATAAACTAGGCTAGAGAGCTCCAGAGTGGTCTGAATTAAAGAAAACTTTAAAAACATCAATTATTTGTTGCCACACAGTTAAATATTAATGCATTCTCTTTAAACTCTGTCCAGTCAATCACTTAAAAAATGACAAAACATGTGGTTAGAAGGGAAATACAATGTAACGTCTGGCTAACTTCCCCTCTGCGTTCTGTCTAAACATTGGAAAGGCCCAAATAATTCACACAGATGTAATAAGACAGAACCCAAACACAGAAAAGCCCAAGTTCAGTCCCTTTTCGTGCCATCCTGCTGGATTAAGTCTCAAAGACAACTTTTTAATTCAGTTTCATGGTACAAAAAAAACACAGGCACCTTTCTGTCACCCCCCAAGAATCACAGAAGTAAACCAAAGCAAAAATAAACCCCAACAAACCTCTCTCAGCATGCTCATGAAGCCTCTCCTCACAACTCAGCTTCCACACCACACTGCTGGCTGCAGCTGCTCACAGCTGAAAGCTGTGAAATGAGATGGGGAACACCTGGTCCCCCTTCCCAGCTGAAACCTATTCAGGCTTACCCAAAAGATGCCCTGCAGGGCATTGGTTGCTGTCCTGTAAATATTTTAGATGCTCTTTGCATGTTCAGACTAAGGTATTTTCCCCCTTTCCTAACCCAAATGCCCAAGTTCTGGGAGTCAGCCATTCCCAACAGTGTAGAGACTGAGTTAAAGGGTTAAGCAGGTCACAGTGAGAAGGTAGTCTTCCAGTATTACCTGATGGGAGGTATCACAATACTCTTACGGTTCAGAAACCTCCAGAGTTTCTTAGAGCTCTTTGTTTGTAACTTGGTCAGCCTACTTCAGCTTCCTGGTTACATCACGTTTGCAGGAGAAAATATCTTCAAAGCATTCCTTACCCTGAGAGCTATTTGGCAAAAGGAGAATGATGACAACTCTTCCTTCTCTGGCTCATCTGAGAAAGCCTCTGTTTCCTTTGCTCTTTAGATGTCCTGACAGAAAAAAAAAAAAAAAAAAGAAAATTTCCAAACTTCTCTTCCTTCACCTGCAAAATTAGGTTAAAATCTAAAGTCTATGAAGACATTAACAAGACATTTTCAAATACATGTTTTTACATATGTAAGATAACATCATCTACATACATGTATTGCACAGATTACCCTATACTTTCCCAGTTTTCATGTGCAGGATCATGTGTCTCAGCAATGTTCCCAGTAACTGCCACTACCCCAGAAATCCTCCCACAAATGCAGCAGCCAGCTTGTCCTTCCACAGGCAAGTCAGAGGAAAGGCAGCAGCTGTGCCATGAGCTTTTTACTATCCCATCCATCTCTCGCTTTCTGCAAATTCCTGTTGTCTCTGTATGTACTTCTGAGAGGCACATGTAGGCAGCAGGTACCTCAAGCCAACTCAGAGGCCATTCTTTTTCCTTAACCAAGAACAACGCTTCAATTCTTGTCTTCCGTCTGCCTTTGGCCACTGGGACAAGCTTCAATTTTCTTCTACAAAGCATACAGCAGTGTGCCTGCACCAAATAGCCAGGGATGCATCCGGGTTGGCGACTACAGTAACAACATAACAGGATTTTTACCTCCATCCGCTACCTTGAGCAGTATTGTCCTCACAGAAACCACTGCCTACCCCGTCATTCGCTGCCTCACAAAACGAAAAGGGAACACATTTCCCTGATGTACGTCTCTGACTGCCATTGTAGTAGCATCTCCAGGACTCAAACAGATGCTCTAGAATAAAGGAAAATACTATTTAAAAGTGTGCAGAAATACAAAGCAATACAAGAAGTAAGGAATAAATTAAAAGTAAAGATGCCTGAAAGAGGTCAAGTGTTCCTCCATGCGCAGTAAGAATCCTTGGACTAGACCATTGAAACATCACCTGCCGTGCAGTGGAAATACCTGTTCTCTTTTTTCACAGACTGAAGTTTCCTGAGTCAGCATATATATTCAGTTTTCCATGGCCATTTGCAAGCAATAAACATCCCCTTATCCTGAAGGCTCTTCTGACATAAGAATTTCATTTCTTGAATCTCAGTTAACACCTAGGATGGATTTGCCTTCCAGATCACATTGAAATTGTGATTTCCTTCATTTGAAACAATGTAAAACATTCTTCCCTAAATGCCATTTCTGGAAAATTACTTTTTTTTTTTCCAAAGTGAACAAACACTTGAGCAATATTCTCACATTAAGCAGCGAGGACTAGTTACGTCCTTATAGATACACAGGTGCTCACTAAGAAATGAGTAATTATCTTCTTTCTATGTTTCTAATGTCATCTATCATCCTTAATGATTTTTCCCAAAACCATTTTTGTGCAGATGTTACCATTAATTATAAGTGTCCTCCTAGTGCAGTTGCCCGGCATGCAAAGCCATTTAACTACATGTCATTAACATAGGAGACTACATTGGTGTATAAAATTGGAGCTGATCTAAGCTGACTTTGGGCTTTCCATCGTTTCAGTGACATTTTCCTGAGCCAGACTAAAGGGGTGTTTTACATTAGCAGCAGGAGCTAAGTAAAAAAAAAAACAAGTAGCCTTCTCATAATGTTATGCTGTCTCAGCACAGACTCTTAACAGTGCGTTTTGTGGAATGATTTATTCATTTATAATTGGATGTTGCTGCCAGTTGTAAATTTTTGACTGAAATCTTTATTGTGTTGATTATTATGAAAAAATTTCCTTTGGGGATTTTAACTATTTTTTTTTTTATTAACTCGGAATTGTTCAAGCTATTTTTTCACACTCTTTTCAAATATCACAGCAAACATAAAACATCCTCAGATACAAATGTCTACACTTTTCTAATACGTAAAATCAGTCTTACAGTACAGTCTATGCAACATATAGACAATTTAATCAGTTTTGCCTCATTCCTTCAATGTCCACAGTTTACATCTTACAGTAAGGCAGTTCTGTTGTTATTTCTTTCCACAATATGCATACACCTCCACAAATAAAAACATTCATTCCTATCAGAAGCAACAAAACAAATAAACATACCTCCATTTATGGCCAGTTTACCATATTTATTAGTCACAACTGACACAGAGTCACCATAATGCTAACGTCTATTAAGTGGTTTGAACAAGATGAACCTCGTTCCTGGTCTGCCTGCCCCAAGTCTTCAGATGCATTTTCCTTTCTTGTAGTTAATCGTCATTTTCAATGTCAATTTTCTTAGTGTAAAAGAGAAGCAAAACTTATTCTCCCTGGCTTCTCAAAAGAACAGCCTGCTAGCGATGAATATGAAGTATATCTGGCAACAGTGCATTAAATGTACCAGATGTACAGAAATCCCACCTTGCTTCAACCAGGGGGTTGGTCTCAGGACTCTCTCCGGAGCTTCTGATGTCAATGGCAAAGCCAGAAGACAACCAAAGTTGAACAACAGTTGCCAACATGACATACAAGTCTTCATTTCCCTATGTTATACATTCTTCCATGTATATTTTAATAATGCAACAGGAGCAGGACTGTCACCCACTTTTGATCACAATAAAGGATTGGCTTGGGGTCAACTCAGCTGAAGATTCAGTATTAGTTCCAGCAAAGCCAGAATCTTTCAAGGTCTTAAAGTTCAAAAGAAAATTAGCAGGAAGATAAGACTTCAAAGTTTCTTACTGATGAGATTACTGATTATTTTACTCAACTTCTTTGTAAGTTCTATTAAAAGATGAAAAGTGCTGTTTCACAGAAGAATCATAGAAGAGTTTGGGTTGGAGGGGACCTTCAAATGTCATCTAGTCCAACACCCCTGTCTTTAATGGGAGGAATTTCAAAGCTGCCTCCTAAATAAGTTAGAGACAATGACCTTGCTGAGAGAGAATAGAGAGGAGACTGAAAGTACATGATGTGTTCAAATAACTTTGAGAAAAAAGAGCAGCTATAAAACCTCAGTATTTCACCAGGAAGGGTTGGTTTCTGAGAAGCTCAACCTGAGAGACACAAAATCAAGGGAAAGAGAATTCCTAACTACTTACATCAATCTGTTCAAATTAAAAAGACACTTCATAGTTTTTATTGTGGTGCAAAATACTTGAGATTTTCTTACATTTCTTAGCCTAATCTTTTTATAAAAATCTTTACTTGTGTTGTCTCTTTCAAATATTCTGCTTACATATTACTATATCATAGTTTGAGTTAAAAATAATGGGATAATAACCATTTGTTCTTCAATCTATGGTATGGCAGATGTCAAAACAGGTGAAGCAGGACCTATTATCAAGTGTTCAGCTCCCCTCCACATCATCCCAGCCTGTCCAAAACCTGTAGTAGCCTGTAACAAAATAGTATCTGTACAAACTGACTGTAGAGCTCATATCCCAAGACTCATATGCAGAAAAATAATCTTCTAGTGACCAGCAATAGCCAAGAAAGCCAATGAGCACATGGCAGAGATGTGAAGCACACCTGATGTTATGGACTCAAAAGGAAATTTGTAACATTTGTATTCTCAGGACCAAGGAGACCTCCAGGTCAGATGTCATAAAACCATTTTTTTCCACAACTTGGACTGTGAAAGACTCTGTGGGAAAAATTCTTCTGCCTCACAAATCACTGAGGAATATAGGACCTACTTGGGTTGCTGTCACTACAAGAGCTTCATATATTGCTCTTTTCTGCCTTGAGTTAATCTGCTCAGTCTCAATTGCATTATACAAAGTATTCAGTCTTGAAAGGGATATTTGGGTGAGTACATCTCCTGTGATACAGCAGATTTATGTCAAAATACTCTAAAATTTCCTTCTGAGTTGGGACCCCCTGAAATCCAAGCTACCCACTATGAATCCATGAGACTATATAGAGCACTAAGTCTCCTCATCTTCCTTTTTCCAGGTTGCTGCCAAATTGTGATTCCACCTTTATTCAGCCATAGCATGTGCCCAGAATTGTTGTTGTTCTGAGATGGCAGAGATCCATATAAACAGCTTCAAGTCCTATTGTAGCAGGTAGTCATAAGAGAGGATCATGGTCACCAGTTATTTAGAAGAATGGACTAATCTGGGAATGGAGCCTATGTGCCAGCACTTGCCCTGAATATAACCTACCTGAATGTTCTAGGTTAACTTATGTTGAAATAATGTAGATAATATGACAGAGTTAAAAATGAAGCTGTCTTGATAAAACCCTGCTAGCTTAAAATAAAAACAAATAAACTAAAGGACTTGCTTAACACTATTTAACAGTGGAACGATTTCTGTGCAATTGTTTTCTTAGATAGGATGGATGCTTTACACTTCCTCAAAAACCCTGATAGCTTAATGGTTTAAGCATTATTCATTCCTTTCTGGATTGGGCTGGTAACAGCCTTGGAATGTGAGGTCTATTAAGATTCTCAAAAAAATCCTGGATTTTGCTTTGTTCAAACTCTTCATTATGTATTCATTTGGGCTGAATAATATCCACGATATGCTTGGAGATTTTGCTGTGGAAAATCCTTTTAATAAAGATCAACATCTGAGATCTTAAAATATGCAGAAATATTTTTGCAGTCCCTAGAGTACAGAAAGCCTTGAATGCTTACCAAAGAGGGTGATGCATGTCTATTCCATCTCCTAAAAACAATTCTTCTTTCAGATTTACAGTCACTAAGAACACAGAGCAATTTTGATCAAAGCAGCAGCAGCTGTAAGGGAAAAGTGTTCATTTCTGATTGCCTCATCTGGACTAGAAGTGGGTAATATTGTAATTTTATTACACCAGCTGCAGTGAAAGGCTTTATTTCCTTTAGTCTGGAGAACAGAGGAATTTGTCACATAGAGAAAATGAAAATAATCTTGCTCTTGTAGCCACCATCCAGGCATGACAGTTAGTGACTGAGTTCACAGAAGAAGCTGGAGTATATGATGAGTATTTACTAACTTCTTTCTGCATCACTGTCCTAAGAGAGCTGGTATTCTTTTATGCTCCAGAGACATCTTCTGTTGAAAAGTTATTTTTGTTTGGTATTTGGTGAAAAGCATTTGTTCTGGGAATGTCTGCTTCTGAGATTTGTGTCAGGCTTGAAGCTTCAATGCCACACCATAGCATACTATTTGTTCCTTGGTACAGGCTTTATATTTAAGTTGGAATTTATTAACACTTATTCTTAGAACCTTCCGTATGCTGAAGCCATTCTCGACTGGTGATGTACACTAAGAACAAACAATGGCCACAGATGTTTGGGTTTGGGTTTTTTTTTACTCCATATCCTTTCAGAGATAGGACATATATCATGTCATTCATTTGTTTGAACTTAGTTTTGAGGGTTTTATATTCTGTAATCATATTTATAACATTAATTCAGTATTATGGTTCTGGGTGAAGTCCTTTTTGAGCAGGAGATTTGAGCATAGTTAAAAGATATGATCCATCCATGACCCATTTTTTTGGCAAATATATTTTAAATGCCATTGTTTCTGACATGTTAACATATCATGACTTCTTAAGACAAGGGACAATATCTATACAGAGTGGAAAGCAGGGGATAATCAAGCCCAGTATTTATCAATGAAGGAAGTCCCGGCAAAAGTATTAAGTGTATTTTCTAGAACACAGAAAAGGAAAAGCAAAAGTTATTAGTTCTTTTTTCCCCTAAAAGTAGAATGATAAGTAATAACTTGTTTTCAAAGGACTGGCAGGTCCATTAACATATATTTGGCCCACAATGCACCCAGGAAATTAAGATCCAGATCATGTCCCTTCAAGCAGACTGTCCAATGTCATGATACCAGGTTGCTCCCATTCCAAGTCACGAGAGAGTACATGGTGGGCAAGTACTTCAAAGTTAGACATAAAAGTATAGTTGCGTGTCTCCGGTCTAAAAGTACACAGACATGAAGTGACAGACAATAGACAACTTTCTGGAAAAATAAGCAGACTTTATGAAGACGAGTGTGTAATGGCCATAAATGGCTCTCACGCAGAATTAATGACACAATGCTAGGAGAAAAGAAGGATTTTGACAGACAGGCGATCTAGCAGTTAGACACTTGCCTCAGTTCAGCCCTGTCACCCATCAGCAGAAATTCTCGTAGTACTTAGACACTCACAAAACATGGTGAGGCGTAATTCTTTCCAACACCCTCTTTATATCTCAATTTGCAAGAACAATACTGCCTCAATGCACTACTTATGGTATAGCTGGAATCCCACTTGTTATTATGGCTAATGACATAGGAGCCACTTCACCTTTGGTATCTTCATAGCACTTACAATCTTCCCAATCTATTTAGTTTCCAAGGCCACAGAGGTGAAATTTGATTACAGGGGCTTCATAAGTATTCGGACAGGAGGGATGCTTGATGGCCCCATAATGATCTAATATCATTAGAAATCCCATCATGTCAGTGTTTTTGTCATTGACTCTGCTTGCAAGTTTTATTTTTAGACACAGAAAGATTGTATCCTCTTCACCCTTTTTCACTGAAATTTCTAATTTCATTCTCCTAGGCTGTCTCTATTATTATAGAATTAACTCTTTATCGCTAGTTACTATTTGAAAGAAACAGAACATCTATGTAGAAAGATGAGAGGGGTTAACAAAAGCACTGGGAGGCACTGGTTGCTAGTTCAGATAACAGAGAAGTACAAACCAAACAGCTTCTGAAATATCCATCCATGGTGCAGTGTCCTTTGCCTGAGGAACTACATCTACTTTCTCCATTGACTGCACAGACAGTGAAGGTCTATCAGGTATGCATTATTAATGCTTCAAATCATACATTAGGCCCTAAACATCAGAGTTGCCTGACTCTGTTTTAGTTACTAGAGTAGGTAGTATAAAATCACTGTCAAAATCCCAGTGTTAAATAGTGTAAAATGAAGTCATGCTTTTGCTAGATTAAACTGAAAAGTTAGGAGCATGTTCTTACCCGAAATTATTTTGTACTTGGCATAGGAGAACTGAAAAACTTTCTTAAAAAAAAAAGATTAAAAGCATTTAAAAAGTAAGTCTGCAATTCAGTAACACTTTTGGCTTTTGTATAAAAAGCACTGTCTGCTTCTGCTTGTCCATAAACTAGTTATTTCCTTGTACTGATTTCATTCACATTGGCATAAAATTTTGTTATATTTGAATGCATTTGTTAGGTATGCACTTCCCAACTCTGGAAGGTGCTTCCTACTGAGAATAAGATGTTAAGAACAGTAATCACATCCTTTCCTGGATCATCGCCATTCCAAGGGAACTAATAATTGTCCTTATACCCAACCTAGCTTCACTGATCCCAAATCTTCTTTTCTTATTATTATTTATTCTCCATCTCCCCGGTTTCATGGGCTATTACTCTGCTTTTAATCCCTGTGTATTAGAAGACGCTGATGCTACCAGGGCATCTTCCCCAGCTTACACAGATCCTGTGGTGCAAAACCGCATCAGTGGTGACTAAACAGTGTATTTCGGGGATTTACACAACACCTGCTGCAGAGGAGGGCAATAGGCACAGTGGGAGCATCGAGCAGGCATTTGTCAAAGCTGAAATGCTACTTTCCTTTCTGAATGTAGAAATATCCATACAAGCATGGAGTTGGAAAAGATGACCTCCTGCCAGCCTGTACAACTGAAATTATTTTATCACTCTAGGAACAAACTGTCAAAGCAAAAGTATTCAAAGAATGACGATGTCCCACCCCCTAATTGTCAGTGCTATAAAGCCTCAAAACTTGCTCTAGATCTGAACCTCTAGTTCTTTGTTTCTTTCTCTATACTATTGTGGCTAACAAAGATTTTGAAATGAGAATTTAGTAAACAATTGATGATACATAAGCCAAGAAAAGATCAAATTAGGTATGTTCCATGGATTGCAGTTCTTGAGGACAAACTTCTGCTGAGTACCACTTATCCAAAACTGTGTTTCTGGAAAGAACAACTTTAATATTAATCTCTAACTATGATGCCTCAGGCTGGGTTACCAGTTTCATGAGTGAACAGAGCACCTTCAAGAAATTTCTCGTCTTTCCAGCTGAGACAACTGGAATTACTCCATGCTGAGGATGTATTTGTTTTCCACTTTCATTTCTGCTGAGAAACTGAATTAATCTGATGAAGAAGATACATTACAGAGTCAGAAAAATTGGTGGATGCCCACGTGCCTCCAAGAAAAAGAGAAGTTCCACTGAGCCTGTTGAAGCAGAGGAGCATCAGGTAGAAGGTAAGTCCGAACTAGTGATGAGAAGAGAGTAGTCCTTGCCTAGGAAGGACTCTGCTTGGAAGAGGCTCTCCCAGGGCTGTGATGCACAAGTTCCCATGTCTCTAATTAGCCATATCACCCAGTGAGAGCAAAGAAGTGAAAATGATTAACATTTGAGAGAATAAGCAGTAGACTGAGACAGGATTTTCCAGTGGTTCTACAAGCAACAGAAAGCAGCTGATGATAAATAGTTTTAAGCACTGGAAAAAAGCTGGAAGAAGCAACTGTGGAATAATTTTGAATTTTCCAATTGATATGCTCATAATTCTTTAATCTATGGTCAGCAGGCTAGTGCCTGAGCACAAACACTAACTCACTGCCATTTCCCTGTAGGCAAGGGTAATACAGTAAGACATGGCCACAATGTAAAAACAGTTCCCAATCAGAGAGCCAGAATTCTATCACTTTGTGTTTTCACCTCAGATCCTCTTCTGAGAATGGAAGAACCACGTACACCTTGCTTCAGTCTCCTATCCATGGATAAACTTCATTCTGTGAAAACATAAAAATGAAAATGAGTAACACAAACCTGCCCAGCAAATTTGCCTTCTATACTATGCACGTAGAAGCTACTTCCACAGTTGCCTTGGAAAGAGTTGTTTGTCCTTCCTTTTAGGTTATGAAGAAAATACCTATTTGGCTAATTTTTCTCCAGCCCCAAAAGATACATTGTCAATCCTCAGTGAGTGAGCAGCGGTGGCTCTGACTAATGACAGCAGACCCCAGGAGCTTGCAGTCCTACCTGCTGGAGAGCTCTTGCAGCAAACCACTCATGGCTACAGCGAGTGCTAAAGCTTTACAGCCACATTAATTCTCTGTCCAGCAGCAAACTCACACAGCGTGCAGGTCTGGAGAACAACGGGGCACTGGTACATGAAGAGTGCACAGGATACCATAAAGGATGTCCAAAGTCCTGCTGATGTGCTATTCAGCACCACGCTCAGCCCAGCCTTCTGCACACTCAGCAGTTTCATGGCCGCAGGCCGAGAGAAACACACTAAAGAAATGCAATTGTTGCTTATTTTCCATTAATTTAACCAAGGAACTAATTACCATTCACTGTTTTTCAGCACTGATGGTGTTTCATGTTTCTGAAAATGCCTTAAACACTTGCAAAGTAATCTTTTGGTAGATGGGCTGGGTTTATGCTACCTTATACAACTTCACAACTAGAACATTTAAAAGCTTTACAAGATAGGAAGGTGAGAGAGTCTAAAAACACAGACCCTGAATTACGGTCACTGGAAAACAAAGTGCACAATTTCTTAATGATATTCGACTTCTATTAGTTTTAGGTGGATTTGTGTTGTCTTCTTCACAGTTCACTTTTCATTGATACTCTAGCAAAACATTTAATGGCAGACACAGCCACCAAAACAAGGATTTCCAAACAAGAAGTACAGAAAGTATGCCTACTGTATTTTAAAGTGGCAGTTCCAAATGTCAGTGCTGAAAAATTTATTCTAGAGTTTGTTCTGAATACCACTAAAGTCTGTGGAGATCATGATGGAGGGTTTGAAGTCAAGCTATAGAAATATCATGATTCGTGCTGTTATTAATTTGCATCACACTAACACTTAGAGGCCTTGTTTGTGATCCACGGACTTTTTGGAGTGAAGTATCATACACAAAAACCAAAATTTGATCCCCATATTAACATCAAATAATCTTCATTTGAAGTACATTTTAAATACTGAGTACAAATTGCTTCCGAATAAACTACAAGTCAAACTACTCTGTAAACACTGTTTGGTGAATAATGCTGAATAATGAATAAATTCTAGAAAATTGCTAACAGAAAGGCACAGCACAGATCAGATAATGTTTTCCTCATGCTTTGTTCATCCATCTCTCCTCAGCAGGTACTTCTGGGGCAAGTTGCCATGTGTGGTGTTGATTTATTTGATTAATAAATGTCTGTTCACTTCCTAAGCAACCAGTGAAATAAATTCTCCCTGCAATAAAAGTATTTTATGTATTATAGTGAATTAAATGGGGTCTTTCAATGCCTCAAACAGTAATATATTTTTAGTAATCATGTTCCCATCACATAATTTTAGCGTAACTAGTTCCATCTTCAAATAATTTCGAAAATAAAATGAGATAGAAGTATAATGTGCTACAGCTGGTAAAAGAAAAGTTATTCTATTCCTCCCATACTAGGTCAGTACTTTCAGGGCTTGAAGCATGATACAGGGCAATACTCCATATCAGCTAAGCATGATACAGAAGTCAAGCCATAAATCCAGTGCACTAGTTTGTTTTAGCATCAAAAGCACTTCCAGGTTTATTGTGAACCACACTAAACTTTAGCAAAGTCACCTCAAAATCTTCCACTTTTAAGTGTTCTTTTAATAAAAACACAGTGGGATATTGCAGATTGGAGATTAAATAGACATCATCATTTTAAAACCAAAACATTTTAAAGAAGGAAAATTGTATAGAAAATAATTTGTTACACATGTTTTACACATACAACACAAAAAGGGGTTTCTACAACAACATATGGAAAGTATCTGAATCATAAGACAATGACCTTCATAAATCACTCCAGGTTTCAACTCTAAATTATGTCTTGTTCACTCTCTCATGGGATATACATTGCATCTCATACAAACTCATAGTTATGCGTACACAGTATTCCTAGATTGATAGGGAATGATGTCATATCAACACATACAGGGTATGTAAAATGAAGAGTGAACACATTTTTACATGACCCTGACCAGATGAACCCACATACTCCACTCTACCACTTCCCTTTGCCTTAAGGGATTTTTTTTCTTTGTACATGATTTATTAAATGGACTCACCAAAACTTTTGGGGATACCTCTTCAGATTTTATTTATGTAGCAGCACACTGTGGGTGGCAATGGCCAAGAATAATGTGGGACAGAAACCCCATTTCCCTAACCCCAGGTATGCGAAGGCTTCAGGTTCATGCAAGCCAAAATACAATTGCCCGTGAATAAAATGAAGATTTATGGGATTTTGATCAAAAGCATGTTACAATTCAGTTAAGACAGTTGCTTGTGGCTAGTCTTACCTTTCCTTTCTGGTCACAGATATGTTTACTGCACAAATGTAGTCTATAGTATTAGCCTTCTGTTTTGTCTTCAAAAGCTACAACCGACCATATTCCTCTCCTAAAAATAATGTAAAAAGACAGTATATAACTATGTTTTCAGTAAACGTCTACCTGTTCATCTTGTTTGCATAGTGTCAAATGACCACCTCACACTAGCACAACCATGCTCAGTGATTTTAGATAATGACAATGTAGGTTTAATTGCCTGTTCAGAATGCTCTATTTCTTCCCTAGAGTTTTCTTGTCCATAAAGATCTCCATAGAAAACTTGTAGTAATTTCAGTCAGTGATAAAGCAGTCAAGTTGTTGGAACTTAGAGAAATGAGGTGTCAGTCTGCAGTACAGAGATTATTCCGGTTTCTAACCTGAGACCAGAGATTCTCATAAAATAGCATTTGTCCTCCCTTTCAAACCATATTCCCAGAAAAAGTTAAGAACATCAAATACCAAACAAAAAGAAAGCACGATATTCAGAATCAAATGAAGATATAGTTCGGACGCACAGGATATAGGCAAAGCACAGCCACACTGCAATAAAGACAAATTAATTAACCACAACTATACAGTGCAGGTAGCTGTGAAGAGAAAGAAAATACTACCAGTGCTATTTCTTAAGCAAGATAGAGTGTTTTTTACTTTACAGGTGGCAGACAATTTTCCTCCAAGGGTGGCAGGATCTCATATTTTCAGAAACACAGATCAGCTTTCTGGAAGTAACCAACAGAGCTTCGGTGGAAATGTTGTGCCCTCTCCCAACAGGACTACACAGGTGAGCGGACAAACACTATAAACAACTGGTGGGTGCAAAACTAGCCACTTGGAAATGAAAATTCTTGTTCATGTAGGTGGGTGTTGATGATGTTCTGAAGCATAGCTTTGAAATGCACGTTGCAGGTCTGCCTCTCTGTTTTTCTCCATGCAGAGCCAAGCTTAATCCCTTGGAAAACTCCCTTGGCCTCATTAAACCATAGAGAATGAAGTAAGGAACAATTTTCCTCTTTTTAACCTAACACAGATGAATTTTTCTATATATAATATCACTCAGCTAAATATATAAACTGATTAAATAGCTGAAATGTAGAAGCTGGATTTACACTGCTAAAGGGTGTATATATATAAAAAAGAACATTTTTTAAAATGCATTTAACTTAATGGAACTACAAGATTCTTCTTTGAGATTCATCATGACTAAATAAGGTAGTTCTGCCTTTCTGATGTCTGTTTCCCTTCGCTGAGACAAGTCACATGAACACCACTAAACTTCCCCTTCTTCTTGGAATGTCTCATTTCTATCCTTTACTGCTCATGCATGTGCCAGAACAATGGGATCAGGACTTTCCCCACCAGCTTCTGCACTGCAGTCATCAGCTTTCCTGAGCAAACTGACTTCCTCCCCTAATGTGAAGGGACCAGAAAAATTCCTGAATGTAACTACTAGTAAAAACCCTTTCCAACACACTATAGTGAGGCCATGCCAGGAATTCCACAGTCAAAAATTAAGAGTTTCCTTTAAACCAGAATTCCCATATTGAATTCTTGTAACAGAGGAAAGAAGGAAAGAAGGAAAGGAAAGAAGAAAAAGAAAGGAAATAGGAAAGACAAAAACGGAAAGGGGAAAAAGGGGAAAGGGGGAAAGAGGGAAAGAGGAAAGGGGAGAGGGGAAAGGGAAAAGGTGCATTTTGACTTAAAACATCTCCTGTCTAGATAATATTCAGAGGATATTTATTGCAAAGTAATCAGACAAACCATTTTTTAACCATGAAACAATGAAAAATCTGGAAGTTTGGAGATGGGGTGGGGGGTGATGTTTGAAAATTATAGTCTTTCTCTCTTTCTTCTTTCCCCCCACCACCCTCTATTCAAAGGCTGAAGAACTTCAGAGATTAAAAAATTTCTACGTAAACCAGTCCTCAATGAGCACAAAGGACTATTTCCAACAGAAAGAATGATTTGGATGTATGTGAAACAATCGGCACAGGGAACAAGAGCTTCCCTGTCATAACTGACAAAAGTTACAGTTTTTGCCATGCTTTATGTAGATTTCTCATATTTGTGTCTTACCTGTCTACACTTTATCTTCAAAGACATGCTTGCTTACAAAAACAGTAGTGTGTTTGGTCTGTACAGCAGCAGCGCAACACCTGCATCACTTAAATGGCAACAATTTGGATATGCACCATCTTTGAAAAAATACTGTTGCTTGTGTATTTAGGGGCCTAAATTCAGGCAAGTGATCTGTTAACTTTTTATTATGCAAGTAAATCATGGCATATAACCAGAAGCTCAACTTGTAAATCTGTCACAGATTCATTTTTTTTGCCCCCAAGACTCAGAGATGGTTCAAGTGACCAAAAACACATTTACAGTGTGAAGGAGCCCAAGTTCTACAGCTTTCTTACAAACTGGCAGGGCAGTTACCACATGTTTGGAATTCTCCGCACAGTGGGTGTGATCAGAAGGATCTGGACCCATAGACACAAACTCTTCTTTCCCAATGAGCACCAACCACCACTGCCAACAACTTCAATGCCTCCACCAGCTAGGTAGGTCTGGTAGGGAGAGTATTTTCTTAAGCTGTAGACACCCAGAAGTAAAACTGCTGCTCTATAGACCTTTTTACTTCTTCTGGACTGTCCAATGGCACGTGGTCTGTAGTGCTGAAGAGGAACCAATGACAAATATCAGACGATCATCGGTCATTTTCTCAAAAAAACCCCACCAAATAATTTTTCCTGTAAAAACAACAACCCAAAACAATCAGGGGCTCTCCTAAAACAAACGTGCAACGCAAAATATCATGTTGCACATTCCAAAAATAACCTTCTTACTCTAGCATTTCTACCCTGCTTCAGGCTATTGACAAGAACCCTCATAAAGCACCACTCGCCGGCAGCATCTGGCAATTTTTAAAGTTCTGTAATAAAAACAAGAAAGGGTTGATCAATTTACTTGACAATTCAAAATAAATCTAATTTACTCAGGGATTACCAGCATAATTTTTAGGCCAAATAATTTGCCAGCAAGAGTTATACAGGAATAAATACTGACAAGTCAGATTTCTAATGAACTCCTGGTCCTAATTTTCATTTTACAGAAACTACAATATCTAAATAACACAGATTTCCTTGAGTGTCATAGAATCAAAGAGAGTTTCTTCTATGGGTGCTTTAGGGAGCCTGGCTTCTGACCATGTGCAATTTATTTTAGGCTGTTTTTAAGTACAGGTTTTGCCAAAAAGTTAAAAGCCTCATTAGTTAGGCATGAAACTTGCTTACAGAAGTTGCAGTCTTCACGGGTCATGCCAGAAAAGCTGGTAAACCTCTGTAAGGCCTACAGCACCTCTTTTGCTCATGCTGGTTAGAAATTTGTGAGGTCCTGAAAACTATAAATGGTGCCTCATTGGACGCTACCACTCTTGGCAGCCTTTTGGAGAGCTGTCAGTCTCAGGTGAACTTATGCAATGGAAATCTCCCTAAACCTAGAATTGCAAACTGTTCAGTCATTTCTACCATTTTAGTAAAGATAAAGGCTTTTCTTAATAAAAATGCTTACGTAAAACTGAATTAAGGCTGGTGATACATTTTCCTTTAAAACACATATCTCTTAAATGTCAGATAATCTGGAGATTTGTAGGTAAGCTCCTTATCTCTGATCCTGTAACTTCACTGTTCTTCTTTCTCAAACCGTTTATGCTCAAGAAGTAGGACAATGCAAACCTCATGAGGTTCAACAAGGCCAAGTGTAAGGTCCTGCACCTGGGTCGGGGCAACCCCCAGTACTAATACAGGCAGAGGGATGACGGGATTGGGAGCAGCCCCACAGAGAAGGGCTAGGGGGTACTGGTGGATGAAACATCGTTCATGAGCCAACAATGTGCACTTGCAGCCCAGAAGGCCAACTGTATCTTGGTTGCATCAAAAGAAGCATGGCCAGCAGGTCAAGGGAAGTGATTCTGCTCCCCTGCTCCACTCTGGTGAGGCTCCACCTAGAGTCCTGTGTCCAGCTCAGGACACAACAGACATGGACCTGTTGGAGAGGGTCCAGAGGAGGCCACAAAAATGGTCAGAGGGCTGGAACACCTCTGCTATGAGGACAGGCTGAGAGAGTTGGGGTTGTTCAGCCTGGAGAAGAGAAGGTTACAAGGAAACCTTATTATGGCCTTTCAGTACTTAGAAGGAGTCTAGAAGAAAGATGGGGACAGACTTTTTAGCAGGGCCTGTTGCAATAGGACAAGGGGTAATGGTTTTAAACTAAAAGAAGGGAGATTCAGGTTAGTCACGAGGAACAGATTTTTTACAATGAGGATGGTAAAGTACTGGAACGGGTTGCCCAGAGAGGTGGTAGATGCCCCATCCCTGGAAACATTCATGGCCAGGCTGGATGGGGCTCTGAGCAACCTGAAGTTGAAGATGTTCCTGCTCATGGCAGGGGGGTTGGACCAGATGACCTTTGAAGGTCCCTTCCAAACAAACTATTCTATGATTCTATGTCAACTCTCTCTGCTATACTGACCCACAGCATCTGACTTTCACATTGGATTGCAGATTACTTTCCTTTGGTGCCTTCAAATATTGAAGGGAGTGTGATGTCTAAAGGCAGACTTTCTCCGGTGGAACAAGTATGGATGGGAACAGATTACAATTTGACATTGGACTCTCAGTTTGAAGACACTGGTTTCTGCTGAACTTCCTTAACTGCAGGCATAAAGCATTTTCAAAGAGATGAAGAGTAAATCTCAGACTGCTTGGATGTCTTGATCTACACGTCAAAAGACTTCAGAGCCAATAAGAAAAAACATGCCAGAGTTAAACTGAAATGAAACTGGCTACATTACTTGTGTAGCTTTTACATTTCTCTCTGGCTGTCTTGCTGCTGATTGCTACCATTTGGTTTCAGCTGCCTTGGGCACTGCTCCATCCAGTTCAAAATTAATTCTCGTGGTGGCCAAAAAACTTAGGAGACTTATTCGGCAGTCGGCTCTCCAGTCTGTTTCAAGAGATCTCATAGGCTTAGATCAGCATCTGTACTTCTTACTGCTATCCAAACTAGAACAAACCTTTGAATATTTTGAGATTCACACATCACCACTGTACTATTATTTCTTAGATACTCAGTGTTGTAAGTAGAAATTAAACAAGCTTTGTAACCTATAGTTATGGCTATCCTTGAAATACACAACATAAAGTGCAATGCAGGGAATACAGATGCACTCACTTTAGTTCTACAGGTCTACAGATTTTTGGCAGATTCTATGAACTCCAATTACATTGAAGTACCTTTCCTCTTGTTCATGGTCAGAAGTCTTCCCCTATGTGCATTTGTTTCTGTAATACACTGCACCTAGGGGACAGAAGGAGGATGACTGTCCCAAGAGCTGAACAATGGCTCGTATCATACTGCAAACAGCAGTTTCATGGAAACAGGGTGACCCCCTAGCCTAGTAGTAACACACTATTTACCTGAGGTTTCTCAGGTATAAAGACTAAATCCAAAAACATCCAACAAGAACCTCTTCATTTTCTACTATTTTCCCACACTGGGAACAACTTTCTGGTTGACATGTGGGACATGATACTAGACAGCTTCAGTAAGGAATGTTACACACATAAATGCAAAGCAAAATGTGATGAGTAAGTAGGACATGGATCCTGATCTGGTGCGGAGAAAGCAGAGCTGAATACCCATCAGCTTACTCTTGTCTCAAAACCAGAACAAGACTCCAGCAGGGAGCACAGCTATTAACTCCATAAGCTGATCGTGTTGTCTTTCACCTACCCACCACCACACTTTTAACTTGGCTTTTGAGAATAAGGCCAGGGGAAAAGAAAGGGGTTCCAGCTAGTGACGAAACTCACCAGCACTGAAACACGTTGGCTTAAAGCACGGAAGGCTGGTCACTACCCAAAAGCACTAAAATTGTCCTCCCACCATCTTCCCTCTTGCATGTGGAAGCAAGGTGCACCGGGAACCAACAGAGGTCATGGTTTGTCCCATTCCTTGCTGTTGATGGGACAGTTTGTGGAGCGATGTGGGTAGCAAGACTGGGAACCATGCACATGTGGTTGGGTCAGAGACCACCCAAAAGCTTGTTCTCACACTGGAGGTAGGTAGAGAGCAGCCAGTACATGACATGGGCCTGATGAACACTTCTGAAGTAAAACAGCAATTTAAAAAGGGATGGGGGGGAAGTTATTTTGGAATAGGGATTTTTTTATTTTTATTTTGGTGTGCTAATGTTTTTTAAAATGACATGTCATATATAGAAAGCAATAATTTCCTATTCTTGTATTAAGGAAAATGGTCTAGATCTGTTGACTTCAAAGCAGCAGCATCAGTTTACACTGACCAAGAACTACTTAAAACTGTTTGTATTAAAACCGTCATAGTTTGAGCTACAAACTTCCTCATTTTTCCTGTGATCTTGTTCTAATTGCTCACTGATCGCTAATTTAAAGTGTTACCAGTCTGGGTTTTGTTACTCTCTTTCCATTTCCAATCAACATGATAAAAGCAACTGCAGTTGAGGAGAATATTTTTACAGTAAGTAAATGCAAAAGGTTCTGAAAGGCTCTAAAAAAAAGGCTTTATAAAAGGTGAGGTAGACATTTCTTTATCATTTAAAGTACTCATGGCTCAGAAGTTGACATATTTTTATGTGTTACCTTATTGGATCAGACATGGAAGCGATTGTTAAAGAAAGTGGAAGCAGATTGTGGGAAAGAATGTCATAACTGCAGACAAAAAACCACATTTCACTCTCACTGAAGTTTGTGTTAGTGATTGGTCTGACCCCACGGTGTTGCATGTATAGTAAAAGTGGACTGAAAGCATCTGAGACTGGTTTATACCTAAAAAAATAGGAGATCTTCACTGGACCAGAAAAAAATAGAGAACGAGACTGAACCTTATTGTGAAGGGAACATAACACAATTATCATTACCTTACACTAGCTTCATGCAGATTTCACAAGTCAGTATCTTGTACTGATTTTTCAGCAAAATTAAACGTACAATGAATAAAAAAAAATATTTCAAGGCACTTGTATTATTTCATGGATTTATACATTAACAGCATCTAAAAAAAAAGACAATTTCTGGTTGCAATTCATCCTATGAAAGCAAAATTCAACAATTTATAGGCTTAGCATACCTTTTTCTCAACTTCTCATATGATCTATGATAATAAGAATAACAAAGCTTACCCTCATTTTCTTTTGCTCCTCCAAAATAAGTGAAAGCTTTACATTAGCCTCCTCCTGAACTCTGTAGCTGATGAAAAAAAACCCAGGAGACATCCCTAAAATTTCATTCCTTACAACTGGTGCACCAATAGTACTTCTGTAGTTGTAATAAATTGTTTTGGTTGAGACAGTTTTAATAAGAATAGATCTCCTTCCAATTTTATTGTGGTTAGTGTAAAGAAGAACTCTCTCATTCTATACAAATTAGGTTTTTATAATGAAGAAGCTCAAGGCTCCACAAAGAAAGGAAGGCACGTTCCTCCACATAGTCACAAGACCAAAGTTTTGGAACAATACCCACATAAAACTGGGAACATCTATTTCTAAAGCAACTTTATAGATACAAATGAATCTGCACCATCTGAATTACTTATGCATTCTATATGATCTTTGTCTAATTTAAAACATAAAAATCACTAGTACTTCAACTCAGCTTTTTTTTCTATTCCATTTAACATAGTATCCTGCTCAACTAGTCTGAAACTCAGCAGGAGCAAATAGCAGTGACTCATTAATGATTTCTAAGACATAACTGGCAAAATAGTTTTAAAAAATAAATTTAAAAAATTAAAAATCACAGCAAAAGTCATTGTCAGAGGTAGACACAGGAATTCTTGTTTGTTTCAGAAAGCTGTGGTTCATACTAAATCTCCTTCAGCAAAAGATTTGTTCCTTTTCCCCTGTTCTGGATAAAACACTCATTAGAACCAATAGTTTTTTCACAGTATGTACTTACATTAAAGAAAAAGAATCCTTTCACAAAAAGCAGGAAAAAGTGAAGAACTGTTTCCAATTTTGATTCCTTCAGTGTGCACGCAGCCTGGAATAGACATGACATGGACCCGATTGCCTGAAAATGAGAAAAGAAATCAGATTCTTCTACATGTCTCACATTGGAAACTTGTAGACTCTTTTAGCAAGACATTCAAAATCGCTAATCACTTTGGCAAATCAATGACCCCTCCAGAGTAAAACCATACGACAAGCCAGTGCAACTGCAATCAAACTGAGACACCATGATTGTTCTTTTCAAGTTGCAACCTTTCCATCCAAGTTCCTAAGTGGGATTTTTTCACGAGGATGGATGCAATCATTTTTCGCTATTGGATTGCAACAACCTGACAAGCACTCCATGGTGCCTACATAGCCAGATATTTATCTGCAGTATAATGACACAGAAATGATAAATCTGTCCCTTTGCGTTCTAAGAGATGCAACAGATTCACTCAAAGGAAGAAAACAATTAATGAAAATAACTTTTGGCGTTTGAATTTTTTTTTTATGTTTAGTTAACAGGGATATTACTTTTTATTTACATACATATATCCAGAAATATTAAAAAATCACTAATAGGGTCATCTTGTCATAGGAGGAGATAAGGTTGGTCAAATAGGACCTACCCTTCATAAACCCACGCTGAGTGGGCCCGATTGCCTGGCTGCCATAGACTGTTTATTATCTAAGCCAACAAAATTAGTAAGTAAACTTTATGACTTCCAACATTAAAAGAAAATAAAAACTGCCACAATAAGCTTTGTAAATAGCATTAGCAACAACTGCTACATCTCATTCACTAAAGAATCACAGGTTTCCAGATTTCTTTTTTCCTCCTGTACACATAGAACAACTGTTTCCTTAGTCCTTAAATAATCTAACCTTGAACTAGATTAAAGCATCACTAACGGATAAGCAAAAAGTAAGACCCCTGAAAACAACACAGTGTACAATGTCATTCGTTCCATTTGAGAAAAAAATGGCCACTGTTTCTGCAAACCTGTTATTTTATGCCCATTTGTGAAACAGAAAATAAGTTACCTGAGTATCTCAAGCATATTTCTGTTCACACCACACAGGGTATGAGAAAACAGGCAGCTTTTCCCTGTATTTCCAGCTCAGTGACTGCTTTATGGGTTGGCTCTATCACAGAAAAATTTGAACATTTCCAACAAGAACACTCAAAAAAAGGGTTTTCCCTTCTCAAATCAAAGGTGATTTTTGCATGAGTACGGTTAACCTTTAGGACTAAGCCATAATGAGGCACAGATCACAGCATCACCCATGGTTAGAGTTGCCTCTCTGTCTGCACTACAACTCTTGAATACAGCTGAATTGCAAGGGAACACCTACCGAAATGAAATAAAGATGCTTCTGCAAGCAGCTATCAGCAAGCTCTTTTAAGAAGCGAGATCTTCCTGAGAAACACTCATGACAGAGATGATGACTAAGAGGAAACCTCATGTGACACCACAGACAATGCCACACTTCTGCCATCCACCGTTTGCTTCCATTTTCACAGGTGGTCTAGAATATGAAACAAAATAATTCACAATGATCGCTTCTCATCCATCTTGTTGACAACGGCTGTAAGGAAGGGGACCTATCGCCTTACCTCTGCCCTCCATGCAAAAGACTAATAAAGATAAAGAAGAAAAAACAATTGCACTACTCCACAAAACATACTTTTATAGCTTTCTACAAAGGCAAATCTGGGAGAATAAATGCATATGCTAGCTATACAATGCACGATCTCGTTTGCAGTGCATTAGAGAAAATATGCCCAGCAGCATATTGTTTGGACATATGGGTCACATTTACTTTTGGCTGCTTAGCATTAAATGCCAAACATGGGCATGCAGAATAACATTTGCTGCTTTTATTTTTCGTCTAATGAAAACCATTTCCTATAGGTACTTAAAATATACGGATCTTAAGGAACACTAAAGGTTTCTCCTACTGCAGGATTTTCTTTTAAATGTTCTTTTTTTCCCTAAAAGGCCCAATTCCTGACATCAAGAGAGCAATGGAAAAAAGAACAGAGGCCTCATTTCTGATTAAAGATGTACCAACTAAAGAATATCCTATGTAGCAAATGATAAATTATCTGGGGTTTAACAAAGACAGTCCTATTTTTAAGATTAATTTTTAGACTCTAGAGTGGACAGGTTTTGCAACATAAAATAGAAAATGCTGGTTGCAGATCATATGCACGGTTTGGCATCATTTTTTCCAACCTATGGCCTGACTTGTGTTAGGATATGCCATCATGTCAGTGCATTCAAACAGGATAAGAGGCAATTCTTGCCATTTTTCAGCTTCTCTGATATTCTCTTTTGAACCTGTTACCTTTCAATTTCATTATCTGTGAACAGAAATATGTTCATATAATACTGGTGGTCTTCCAAAGAATACACCCAGTGCTTTCAATATGTAGCACAGATCACAAAGATAGTCAAATGAAAGGGAGATACAATGGTTCCTGTTTTTTTCCTGCCCAGTTGAAGGAAGCAGGAGTGACTGCAGTCCAGCTCTTCATGGTACATATGTTTCTTCTTGTTGGTTCAGTTTCTGACATTTAAGGAGAATTATTATTATTTTTACCATGCCTTAATTTACCGAACAGGCCATTTATGACAGTTTTCTACATATTACAATCGTAATATATGAGTTATGACTAAGAACTTCAGAATGAAGTGGTAATACTATGTAAGACTTTCTTCTTCAAAGCACAAGCCTTTACTACTCCAGCTAATGAAGAATCCCCGTAGCCTCTGACAGCTACACAGTTACAACAGAATCTAGCCATAATCTCTTCCTGTTTAACAGGATTTCAGTCTCAAATATCACTGATGCTGTGCTTTTATGGACATGATGAAACGGATTTAATTAGTCATATAAGAAAACTTTTGGGCTTTTGCTCAACATAAAAATAACCTCCAAGCCTGTCTCAGGGCATTTAATAAGGATCTAAGCAATTCAGTTTAGATACTTAGTACAGGAAGATCCTGTATTTTCTTTAGATTCATTTGCATCATCTTTCCAAATGACTTTAGTCAAATTACAACAACAAACTTTTTATCCCTCAGATCCCATCTGAGTTTTCTAAGAAAAACACTATCAGGTTAGTCGGCTGTGACCTACACTTAGTAAACCCATTTTATACTTAATTCCATACTCCAGTTGCCTTCAAATTATTCTTTCCTTTGGAATTTGTTCCAAAGTCTTGAATAGTATTGCAATGAAGCTCATAATCATCTCAAGTTTCCTTTCTGCCTTGCCTTAAATATGCATACTATCTGAGATTTTCTTGAGGGAGAACCAGACTAGACAGACATAGTAAAAATACTTGGTATTGTACCTATAGTTTTAGAATCATACAATCATTTCAGTTGGAAGAGACCCTCAGGATCATCGAGTCCAACCATAACCTAACTGAACTCCAGCACTAAACCATGTCCCTGAGAACCTCTTCTAAATGCCTTTTAAACCCCTCCAGGGATGGTGACTCCACCACTGCCCTGGGCAGCCTGTTCCAATGCCTGACAGCCCTTTCCAGGAATAGTTTTTTCCTAATATCCAATTTAAACCTCCCCTGGCGCACCTTGAGGCCATTTCCTCTTGTCCTATCACTTGCTACTTGAAAGAAGAGACCAAACACCCTCTATGCTTTTAACATAAGCTTTTTCAGAACTCTGTGAAACATATAATCTAATTCTCCTCTTGGTTCATTAAGATCCGAGTTTCACTTTTTTTTTAATTATTGGAGCTTCTATATCCTCAATTCTATTTTTTCTTTCTTGCTTTTATCCCTTTGTTTCACCTGAACTTTGATGCAAGCTAAGAAAAGTATACTCTTGGGAAATTCACCCATACTATCTGTTAAACTCCTCTATCTCCTTTGCACAGATGCGCAGATGTTGGGCAATTTATGAAGCTGGTAGAATGTAAGAGCAGCCGTATGGGGTCACATCAACAGTCCATTGAGCTCTCGACCCTTTCTCCAAAAATGGTCAGATTCATGTTGAGAGAACAGCACAAGAACAAAGCAAGCAGCTGGGGACACTGTTCCACTGTATGCTTTCAGCTGCTAACATCCCTCAACTTGAGAGACTTCACAGGCAGTGTCTTCATAATATGTTAAATTACTGTTTGCAGTAAATGATGAAGATCCACTGACCCTGTTGACTAATACAATAATCTGTTCTGTGACCATGCCAAGAAAAATGTTGTCCTGTATAACTTACATGGTACAGACTTCACAGGCTTGGATTTGATGTAGCTTCTTCCATGTTAAGAGGGTAAAGTTACTCTCAGGCACATAACCACCAACCTAAATGACATCCTAAGCAAGTCTCTATTACTGTAATCAGAAGTTTTCCAGGAAGCAGAAGAAAAATAAAGCCAGAACTACATAAAGTATCACAGCTGATAAGAATGTTTTATATCCCCATTTTATATTTTATAACCTATTTGTCTTTGAACTTGCTAATAAGAACAAAGAAAAAAGCTAAGATTATATTGATCTGGGATATACTCTGAACTTCATTAACAACAGAGAAATCATTTACAAAAGACTTAGCGGGGTTGTAAATGATGACATAAATACAGAAGGGAGGAGAGTGATGGAAGCTAACATCATACAGTTGGAGTAAAAATAACTGGAAGAAGAATGTATTGTCAAAGACAGTTACTGTTATTATGTATTGCTATTGCAACAGTGCCTGGAAGACCTGCTGAGAACCCTACTGTTTCAGTTGTGTAAAAATGAGAACAAAACCAAACCAAAACAAGCAGCTCACATCCAGTCCCCAAAGACTTCTTTCTGTAACAGCAAGTCAGGAAAGCATGGCTTAAAGTCACATCATGTCATGGACCAAAGAGGTGGTCCTCCACTGTTAATTATGTATAAAGTCACCGCTGTCAACCACGCACACTTATACTGTGCCCTTCCCAGTTACATTACTAGAAAAATATGATTAAATGGGAAAGAAATGTAAATATGAGAATTACAAATAATTTGGGGCTAATTCATATTGAAAAATTCAGAGTGCTAAACATTAAGAGTAGAGTATGATTAAAAGATCTCTTCGAACACTGACATTGAAAACTTGGAAATTTGAATGGAAATAAATTTCTGAAGTGCTTTTGAAAGGCAGAGAGAAAACAATTAATGTATTATTCATGTGAATAGACTGCAACCCTCAAGGACAAACATCTACAGTACTAGGACACCACAAAGCCATTAGGTTGTTTCTCCTTGAGTAACAAGATCAACTGCTTCATATCCAAGAGTAGGAAATTCTAACTGCTTTAGCAGATAGGGAGCAATGACTTCATCATTGAAACACAAACAAAAAAAAGGAAAAAAAAAATCACCAAACGTTACAGAATCTGCCTCAATTCTGCATGACATCAAGCAAAAATTAGCTTATGTTAATAGAAAATTGCATTTTTCAACCCATACTATAGATCCCTTCTAGTATATTTACGTATATTAAAGCAGATAGTGAGAAGCTTTGCTATTAGCTATTATGCAAACAACGCAGTATCATTTAATGCTTAAGTAGCTTTGACTCACTTTGCAACGAGGTATTTGGGTTTGGAATTTTGCTGATCATAGGTTTGGAAACTGATTTAAAGAGAGATGTTTCTCTTGAGTTTTACCGCTGTGTCAGTTTTCACCCCTTTTAAGCCAGGCCTTATTTATTCCTGCCAAAACGCGCAGTTTCGTGATAACTAGCAGAATCTGACAGACTTGTATCCTCAGTGCTGACTTCCCAAGTGGCTATCACAAATAGGCACTGGAGGATGATTAAACCAACAACATTGCAGCGAGTGGAAAGCTTGCTTATCTTGTACTTGTCAGCATGTATATATCACAGCTTTCCTCTCTGCCAGAAGCCCCTAAAGCTCCGCAAAATTGGAACCTCCTGCTTCAGCTGATTGTTTGGCAAATTGTTCTTGTGCTACAGCTGAGCGCGCTTTTTGTTGTTGTTGTTTGCCACAGACTGTTTTTACAATATTTTTAAAACACAAACCACTGACATAGAATTTTTTAAACATGCCATTTCCGTGCACTGTTGGCTAGTTTTGTGTCTTTATGCAAAGTCCATTCCAACAAAAAGAGCACTGTTTACTCCAACAGTTTGGATGTGGACTGAATGAAAATATTTATTTTCTGAATCACCAGTCATTCAAAACACTTCAGTGAGGTCCATCCACTGCTATAATCTTTCATGAATATTATGAATTCTCCAAAAGAAGCTGTCATGCTGTTGCAGGCCAGTTTTTTAAAGGAAAATCTGTTAGAACCAACTCTAAAGTCAGTATCAAAGACAGGGGAAGTGATTTTTAAATGTTGAATTTAATCACAAAAAATGTCACATCCTCTGATCTTCACTCAAAGAAACTTCAGTGGAAGTTTTGCCTGAGAAAGCAGTTCAGGATTTGGTTTATTACTGGTCTTAGGATCCATATAAAGTTAAAAGCTAGTGGGGATTATCTGCCTTGTCTCAAACACTGACAACACTATTCATGGCTTTCTGGGGTTGCAGACAGTCAGCTTTCTGAACAGCTTTTTAATATCTGATAAACTTTCAGATTTTTAAATGGTATCTGCTTTTCATGTCCTTTATTAATACTCTAAATTAGTGATTATTAGGCAAACAGATTAGAAAGCTAAGTATCTGGCATCTATTCTCACCTTCAACTGTTTGCTATGTATCATCAGTAAATCACGTCTTTTCATCTATTTCCCACTCATTCACTTCAACCGTTAAGGTATATTGAAGAAAGCAAAGAACTGTTAACTATTTAAAATTATGTTTGTATGATAGGGTTTTAGTTTTGCTCTGGTCATCTGCGTTGTACTGTTACACAGTGACAGCGCTGAAGAGCTCTGTGTTTGCATCATGTTCACTATTTCTTTGCTTAAACAAGAGCAAATGTAGCCCAAATAACCTCATATTCCAACGTGTCAGCGAAGACCCCTGGGTAGGTTTGAAAACTGTCTGCATTTAGGTACAGTGATTACAGGTTCATGTTTTTCATTAGATTCTCTGAATAAACACATATATTAGGAAGTTATACTGAGATAAATATACCTGATACGTGCAGCAATAATTTCACAATGGTCTTGATCTAATCATAAAATCATTATTGGTGGAAGAGACTCTCAAGATCATCTAATAATGCAATTTTTCATGGCACTGGCTTGTAATGGTCACCAGATACAACAACAAGATGGCAAATCAGGTGGGAGATATATTCACTAAGAAACTTAAATTTTCTAAAAAATAACAACCGCATTGCTAACAATAAGGGCTAACATCACTGCTAAATTTATATTGACCCTGATAAACTAACAACCAACTACTGTCAGTGGAAAACCTCCAGTAAATTCAAAAGACATTTCTGAAGATAGGCTAGATACCAAGGAAATCTTGTTTTGACACCAATACTGCAGTTTCCTATCCCTCTTAAAAGTTTCCAAGGCAGGATTAATAGTGCTTCAGGTATATTAGGGAACTTCTTTTCTCTCTATGCTGCCTAGTCCCATGTCTGTTCCCCAAAACTATCCCTGAGGAACATCATATACTTTGAAGGTTGTAGGGGGGGCTGATCCTGTGCCCCTTAGGGATACACAACCCCCTACACTGACACAACTCCCACCAGCAGAATTGCACTGACCACACCAACGGAGCAGCTCTACTCCAAGTCTTTACCAAAGAGAGAGGAGCTATGCCAGCTGTGGTTGTAAAAACAAACATGGAAAATATCAACACACATCGTTTTGGGAGGGTTTTGGCATGAGCACAGAGAGGAGTAGGGGCACAATAGTGCTAAACCAAGCTCTAGAAAGCAAAATGTGTTGTAAATACTGTACTGTTATGCAGCTACTACATTAAAGCCACAATACCACTGTGGTGCTGATGCACTATTCATCACTAGTTTGAACTTGACAATCCTGTATATTTAGTGAAATAGAGTATAGAAGAGTTAAAAATTACTGAAGAGGCAGGAATAGTATAGTCATTTATCCTCTGCATGAGCTTTGCCAGATGCATCTTTTAAGTCAATGACATTAAGTGATGATCATTTGTATTACAGCATTCAGTAGCAGCTACAGAAAAGTGGGGTCACACCCACACTGAAAACTCAGTATTTAAATAGGGAGGAAAAGATTCCTTCTAGACAGAGGATGAAGAGACAGATAATGCAAGGCTAGGAACAACGAAACCAGTAGGAGATAGGTGCCTAAGGAAGGATGAGTTCACCAACATGGCAGAAGCAATAGCTGTGGTAGGACAGAGCAGCAGGAGCTCTCCGTCCCATGGGACAGCTGCTTTCCACTCAGCCAGGCACCTCTGAACATCTGGCCACACTGCCTTGCTCCAGGTCACATGCGAAAGAGGCAGCAAAGCCAAATCCATTTCTTTCAAGATCCAGCCTAGTTCTTAGTCATAAGACAGCCGTTCTTTTGGGGGTTGACTTTGTTTAGAATAAGAACAGTGTACCCAGAACACTGAGACAAGAATGACACAGGAATGCTAGGACACATATGTACTTTTTTTCCTCTTGAAGCAGTTGCAATTGCAGTCAAAAGGTTTAGGGTTCTTCTGTTTCAGGACTTTTGTTTGGTTGAAGAGAGAAGATGCTGAAGGGATGAGTGGGAGTTGTTAATTTGTATTTTAACTAATGCATCTGATCTGAAGTTTTCAGGCATTAAAAGGTACAGCGAGCCAGTTCCAGACTTATCTCCTATGCCACAAATAACAAATGATACTTGTTATCAACAAGTAACCCACACCAAACAAATAAAGCACTGTAGAAGGACCAGTTCTGGTGGATACACAAGACATTCAGAGACATTACACAGACAAAAACCCCAGCCATTCAGGCACTTGATGCAAACTCTTCACAGGGTTTAACGTTCATTCTCCAACAAATAGGTTACTAATTTATCAATATACATCGTGCCAGTTGCAGAAAATCTCCTGTAACTATAACTTGGACAATAACTTTATGAACTATATGATTCATTAAATTCTGTCAGTATTTTCATGTAATAATTCTCCATATCACTTCCAAAGTAACAGGGTACTTGGTGTGACTGATGATGACAGTGCCTTGCTATTAGCAGAAAAATAATCTTTCCATTAACTTGAAGGGGTTTGGGAACGATAGGTCTCCTAGCAAAATGCAAAAACAAATGGTTTGATCCCTGTCCTCTGGAAATTCACTGTGGAACAAGTGAGAGATTTTGCCAGATGAGCTTAATAACTTCATTTGGAATTATTTATCAGCACCGATCTGAAAAGCTTGTTGACATGAATCTGTATGTCACTGCTCAGGAGATTATCTACTTTTCTCACTTCCCCTGTTCCCTCAGATCTCTTGCCTTTAAGCCATATTGAAAAGTTTATCAGCATAACTTCTACATTTAGATCGTTTTCCACCAGCAGCATGCTTTCAGTCTCTATAATAGCCTCCCAGTAAAATGGTGGTTAAAATTGTTTGCAACAGGATTCGCAAGCTGTTCTCATTGCTTCCTTCCTTAATGCCAGAATAACTGGTAGCTGAAATACCATATTCTCAGTCTTCATATCTAATATGAATTTAGTTTTGCCTTCCTTTAAATATGCCAAAAGCTGAACAGGTGGTTTCGATCCATTACACAATTTATACTTTGGCTCACTCAGACAAAATTCAAACAGAAAGGTAACGGACATGGTATATTAAAATACTCGATATTAGGAAGCAACAGCCAAACCAAGAGTAAAAATATTTTGCAAATTAACTAAACTTCTCTCTAAGCTTTAAGATAGTCTCAAGTGTGACCCTGGCCCCCTTATTTCAGCATAAGCCTAACTGGGTATTTGTCACAGAACAAAGTTTAGGCCTCACTTTACTATGTTTAGTCAAACAACACAGCAAAGAATCAGGCCACCAAAGTAAAAGAAAATAGATGAATCACCAGACATACGCTAAGACAGAAGAAGGGATGAGATCATACTTGACTCCATGATTCTACAACATACTTCTCTGAAACAATGAACAAGCAGGTTTACCTTTTCTGGTAAAGTTTCCTGAAAAAACAGTAGCAATACAGTATCTTACATCCCCATTCCGGAAAAGAATGTTTCTAGTTCACTTGGTCACCTTTAAAGGTTGGAATCTGGGTAATGTGAATGTTGTCAAGAGAGGAAATTCTCTGACATTAAGTCTGGAACTCAAGTCTGCCTTTGATCTCGGAATCCCCTGTCTCTGCACTGCAATGCAACTCCATGCTTTTCAAAACAAAAAAAATATATAGTTTTGAAAAGGTACATACAACTGTACGTAGCACTATTGCAATTAGTGTTACATCTGATTATCTACTGTCATTTTTATTACCTTCTTACCCCAGGACTGAAGTGTCACTCAGCCATGCTGTTCCTATTTCAAGTGAAGCCTTCTTAGGCAAAATTCAATCTTCAATTCACCAGCTAAAAGAGAGTTATACTCACATGATCAAAACAGAATTAGGGAATCAAAAAGTATTACTGCTGTTCAATATCATCGTTTGCCTAAAAGGTGAGACAATTGGTGGAAGGTGCTTTTTTGCATGGCAAACACGGAATCACAGTATATTTGAAGTTAAGAAAATTAATGGCTGAGGAGCTAGAGCTGGAAGAAATACTAACAAAACTATGTCAAAGAGACAAAGGCAGATGAACAACACCTGAGAAAGGACAGGCACTTCAATGAAGAATTCTATACCTATTTTAATGTATAGAGGTTTCACTTCTACAGTCTCCAACGTATCCAGATGCATTATTCATCCATTGCTGGTTAATCTTAGTCAAATTAGTCAAAGCAGCTTGATTTCCTTTGGAACTTATCAGTTCTCCTGTGTCAGTTTGCATATAAGGCATATATTGAGCTATAGACTATTACAGAATAATTATTGTTATATCATTTATTATACTATATAATCCTTATAATAACCAAGAAGAATAGACAATATTTAAAACATAGGACCAGTTTCATTATTCTGAAGCCATTTTTGTCCTTCTGAATTTAAGGAATTATAAAAGTGTTCTCAAGTCTGTGAAATAAATATTGTTCAAATGAGTCAAATAAATTCACACTAAGAACTAAATTAGTACTGTTCATGGTATTTTCTTAATTGTTTTTCTGTGTGAATACTTTCCGGGTTCCACCCAACTTCAGGATCTGGCAAAGATATTGAAATAAAGCCAGGAATGACACTTTCATGCTTTTTCCAGCTCCCACCAAGCTCCTGGCATGTAACCTTTTCAGCTGTCTGTGGGATGAGAAGAAAAAAGTAGCAGTGAAAAGAGAATATGCATGACAGCAATTAATCAAAGTCAGCCCAATGACATTCCAAGTAACAGGAATAAGTGGAAGAGAAAAACACATCCTAACCAAGCGCAGTCATCCTAAAATGTGATCTTTCTGACTTGCCTGTTCTGTAACATCAACTGGGACAAGACCTAAGCCTTTGGCTGCTTTGTGCAACAAATGTGTCCATAATTGACATTTTGAAGACACATTAGCAAAGATTCATCGTATATACCTTCATAAAGCTGATTCTGCATGGTGTTGAGTGCTTTAGCCACCCCTGAGTTCATCAGAAATCAAAAATATCCAGTGCTGCTTTGGATGAGATGCTCTTAAGAAACACATCAAGAGCTGAGAATTTGATTGAAAACAGGTAGTAGCCTGACATAGCTGCTATGTAACAGCTCATTAGTGTTTTCTGACTGCTCCAAGACAAGTTGGTAGATATTTGTTTGGAATGGATACATGTGAAAACAATAGAATCATAAAAATGGTCAAGAGAAAAAAGAAATAACAAAACCTCGTGTATACAGTTGTGCTCTGGTACAAAATACACTTGATGTTCCCTTTCCTGTAAAAATAAGAATATAGGTGACAGGAATTATTTCTCTTCTTTCCTTTCCTGAATACAATGAGTTTATAGTGGAAAACAAGTAGCAAAATATTCATTATTTTTTTGACTTACAGGTGCAGAAGAAACTCAGCTGTCCAACAACCAAAGTAAAACCCTCCTCAAATTCAGATTCCTTCCTGTGCCCACAAAATGAGATGATAGTTTAATGTCCATTTTTCCTCTTCATGCCTCTTGCAAGCTTCTCTTTACAGAAAAAGCTCATGCCAAGAGAAACTGGATTTATGCCTAAACCCTCTGTGACAGACAAGATGAGGGGTTTTTTTTCCTAACATTCCATTGCTCCTCTAAGAAATCAGGTGGACAACATGGGGAGGGATGTAAAAGACTCTGCTTGGCAGACACAAGGCAAGATTGGTGGAAGAAAGCCAGAGGGATTACAAGATGCAGCAGGCCAAAGAGTTGCAGGAGGAAGCTTCATATAGGGGACAGAGTCACTGAACTGACAAGGGTCAGGATGAGCCTGCAAAAACAGAGCAGGCAGGAGATTTGGGGGGAGTGGGAGCAGGAGAAATCTTTAAACCTGTCATGCTTCTCCCTATCAATCAGTTTTGAATTACTCAAAAAGTTATTTTTATTGTAGTAAAACCTAGCCTTGAGCTTAAAACCACTTGAGTCCATTTTATGGAAAGCCTAGGTCTAAGGCATTGCCAACACTGAGCAACATTTGGCCTCAAAGCCTTTTCTTACAGTTTACATGGATAACTTTCTTCCCTAAAGTAAGAGAAAGACTACAGTGATAAAACAATTAAAAGTATTTTTTCTTGTTTTTTCCTGAAGTTCACCTTTTGTTTTCTTCCTTTACTTTTATTTTTGCCTTTTATTGCCCCCTTTTTTTGCCACCTGAAGACACAGATAAACAGAGTTGGTAACGCCTATGGAACAGATGTTCTTCTACAGCTGAGGAAGGTGATACAGTAAAAAGATAAATAATTTTGTTGTCTTATAAGATGGGGAAAAAAATCATACATTTCTCTTTGTTAGAAAAACAGAATCAATTCTTTTTATTCCAAAACATATCCCTCAAAGCGTCCAAATTTTCTTCCATGGGTCAGTTGTAACACTACAACAAACAGTTTTCATAAGAGCAAAAGATTATTTTCTTTTCCTAAATAAACCCTTTTGTTCTTCCCTCTTCACCCCCAGGGTTCCTAGAATAATCTGGGTTAGAACGCACCTCTGGAACTCATCTGACTCAACTCCCCTGTTCAAACCAGGTTACTCAGGACCTTGTCCAGTTGAATTTTGAATACCCTCAAGGATGGAAATTTCACTTCCTCTCTGAGCAACCTTTTCTAATATTTTACTATCCTTGCTATGAATTTGCTTCTTCTAATAACAATTTCATTTGTTGGCACTTGTGTCTCTTGTCTAAATACCTCCAAGAAGAGTGTGTCTTCATCTCCTCTCAACCCTCCCATTAGGTGGCTGCAGACAGACACAAGGTCTCCCTTTTGCCTCCTCAAAGGCTGAACACAACCAGGTCTCTCACCCTTTCCTGGTGCTTCACGTGCTCCAGTTCTCTGATGATCCCACGCTTGCTCCAGGATGCCAATGCACGGCCACAGTTGCCTCATGTCCTTCTTGTCTCCTAGGAATCCCAGGTCCTTTGGGGCCTATTTGTCCCAGATCTTAACCCTAAAGCAAAAAAATTGAGTTAATATTCATAATTTTAAGTAGGCATTCTAGTGAAAGATCCTAGTGTTTTACTTTACCAGGGTCTTAGAACTCTATTGGTTCTCTTCCTAAAGAGATTGGATTCAGTCTTAAATTGTGAAAAGATGACTGGGCAAAGATTCAGAGTGTGTTACAAATGCCCTTAGAATTAAAAACTACAATTACAGCACTCTTGCATGTGTTATTCAGGCTATTCTACTGTAACCTTGCGTGACGAATAATGAATCAGGTATCTTTACTTCTCAGTCCCATGTTGCATCTTAATAAAGAATTTTTATGGAAAAAGGAGTTGACTCAATGTGAATAATAAATAAAAGCAATAATTGCATTTTCTTCATTTAGAAATAACTTTGGGCTGAAACGAAACTATTTAAACTCTTGTTTAAAAAGGTTACCTAACCAATATTTATTATAGCTAAGGGACTCTTAGCTTACATAATACCAAGACACAGGAGGAATTTATGAAGAAACTCTTTTGAAAGAAAGGCCTTCTGGGCAAAGAATTTTGCTGTCCTCGTCATACTAAAAAAAAAAAAAAAAAGTCACTATTATTAGTTAAAGATTTAAGCAGCCTTTACAACGTATCTTTAAAACATTTTAATTTTTTGAAAGCCCTGTATCAGAGAAGACCACTTCTAGCAAAAATAATGAATCCTAGTGGCGTTTGTGTAAATCTCTGACCTTCTCCCACAATTGTATCTAGCATCACTTATCAAGACTAATCAGATGACCTCCTCAGACCTTGTTCATGGGGTAAATAACAGTACAGTTTTCTTTCAAGCATGGAAAGAGACTAGAAATACTTCAGCAGACTGCTTCTCAGTTAAATACACAGCATGCATTTCAGCACGCATGTGCAATGTATGCCAGCAATAAAAGAGCCATTGAGATATCTACAATCCCTATCACCTTCAGCAATCTGAAGTAATAACAGCACACTTTGTACCGTAAGATTATAAAATGTTATCTTCAGATGTCAATTTAAAAACATAAATAGATACAATAGCCCATACGCTCTGAATGGACTTGCCAGTATATTGAGTACAGACATGAGAGGTAAGTATACTCTATTTTTATAGAGATTTTTATAGAGATTTTATGTAGATTTTTTTTCAGCTCTTTTAACATAGATTTTTAGATGTATCCTAATAGTCTGCATTTCTAACATTGCATAGAACATTCTGTGCCAAAATAAGGGTTTTTTTCAGAATTCACAGCACATTTAAAAAATTATAGTATTCTATACAGGACAGTTGATATCAATTTGTGTGCAAGACAACTATATAGTGGGCAGTAATCTGACACATATGTCCATTTGATATAAATATCAATGAGATTTTATACATATTTCATTTTTAGCCTGCTAATGATCCAGCCTTCAGATGGCAACTCTGTCATGATGAGTGTGTGCCTGTATGTCTGAATACAAGTACATACAAACGCCTTGAAACCATCTGAAAAATGGCCACCTTCAACCTTGGGTGTTTTTTTGACTTCACTCTCCCCTGGACTTTCCCTTTGTACCTGTTAGTAGCACTAATGGCGACATCCAAACTCATACTTCAGAACCTTCAGGATTTTGATGAACAATTGTAACCGAGGCTTTATTCAAAGTACAGTGTTAGGTTAGCAATGGAAATACTTCAATTCTTTGTAAACAGTGCTCGCAGCGCAGAGTTTTTGCTTCGATCAAACTGGAAAGGTATTCTGATCGCAGCAGGGAGTTATTTTATTTCCCACCTCTGTCTCCTTGCACATACTTTATACTGTTAGAACTCTGTGTAACAAACAGTAACATCACACTGACATAAGAGTACATAGGGCAGAGGATTTATGTATACATAAAATTATTTACTTTCTACAAATTTTCCTACCACCAGATAACAAAATGACCTTGGTTGGGGCTGGAGTGTGCGGTTACAACAAGCCTGCTGCTCCAAAAGAACTATGGATGTACACACATAACTTGCGTTACTCCTTTCAAAAGAGAAGTAACTTACCACGAGGCAATAGAAGTAAGAACTTGCACACACAGGCAATTTCCAGAGGGCAGCTTGCTCTCTCGCTGTTAATATCACTGCTTTCCACCACCAGTTTGTGAGTGTGCACCGTTGACCTCTGTGGGTGAATCAGCCCTTTCCTCTTGAAGACACTTTGTATAACACAAGTTGGCATGCAGCAGTTCCACTTAAAAACATTAGTAAGAAGACTATGCTAAGAGGAAGAGTCACACTACTTGATAGAAAACACTCAAGGATTTTTATTCTTCTTTCAACCACAATGAATAATAATTTGCAGTTTATGAGCAAGAATTTTCCAAAAATGAAGAGTTCCAGCCCTCTCCCAGCAAGAAAAATCACAGCAATCAGGGCTGGCAGCTGGCATGCTAAATTTCAGCTGGGTAAAATTAGAAATGCCTCACATGTGGGAGCTTAGGAATTGAATTTGCCCAGCAAAAATGCAACAAATCTGCATACAAACACTTCTGTTCTAAGAGGCTTTAAAGTCCCTCAGTACAACATATGTTTATTTCCATCTTTATAAATGACAATGTACTACTTTTTGTACAAGGCTTGTATTAATATCCTGTTACCAAAAAAAAGAATTGTCCTAAAGTAATTTTTTCTTTGCTATTACAACTTCTGTTAGGATTAGGTAAACATCTAAACTAAAAGTACCTTCCATCTTCATACATTTCTTGCTGAAATACAGGAATGCCTCTCCTAAGTACTCTTGTTCATCTGACATTCACAGTAAATGGCTGCTGACACCAGTCACTGGAAACTGGCAAAAAAAAAAAGCAGGTGATTAACTTTCAACACAAAGCCAAAGCAGTGTATTAGAACCATCCATACATGTGCATTTCACACTTGCCAAACACAAATGCAGAGTGAATAATACTGGTTAATAATAAACATATTTTCAAACTTTTAACAAGCTATTACTAACAACGGTGGGTAAACAAAAATTTAAACTTGACAATAGTGAGCAGCATTGTTTTTGAAAGAAGTCAAAAGAGCTAAAACACAGTTTAGCAGTTTTAATCATGAAATGAGTTCTCACTAGAACTGCCTGCCTGCCTTCCTGCTGTTTATGATTTCCATATTCCGAGAGTTTTTCTGCAATGAAGCCGCAAAACCACCAGGCATTTACCCCTATTGGCTTTTCTGGAGTTCAGAGATCCACCAAGCAGCACATTCAGGAAATACGTTGTTCCTCTTTTGACATCATTACCCCGCTTATGTTCCCCTCAGCCTTAAAAGGAAGAAGAATCTGGTGACAGCTGAAGAAGTCACATTCCTCTGTCCTGGGAACATCTTGTTCAGGGCAACTTATAGTGCAGATGAACATATTCTGGAGAGGAACCTTCCTGTGGATCAGCTGTATACCTTTGTACAGCACCTCCACTTACCTATGGTATTTCACCTGGATACTTCTACATCGTGCCCAGTTTTGCCTACAGCACCTTTCGAAGGCGTATGGCCTTTTTATTAAGTAAGAAGAAGAGAAACTATCACATCTCTATGTAATTTCTCCCAACTGGTAATCAGCTCACTACAAAATCCAGCCTTATTTCTCACCCGAATTTCTTCAACCAGCCACTCTGTAGATCAAGGATCTCTGTTCCTCCACAACTTTAACCTAGCTTGGGCACTTCTCAGTTTCCTTTGGAATTAATTGAATGAATGGAGCACTTCAAATGTCTTTCTGTAAAATGTTTTCCATTCTAAGTTTATTTTGATCTTATTCTGTTTTTGTTGGTTGGTTGGTTTCAGTTTTGGTTTGGTTTTGGTTTGTTTTGTATTCTTCCCTCCTGTGCTGACCTAAGATAGAGTCTGATGCCAGTCGTCCCAGGTCTGTAGAACAACAGAATCCCTCACCCCATCCTACTGTTGCTCCCGTTTATAAAAATCAAGAACCACAATAGCCATATAGTCTCATTGCAAATAAAGTTTCAACATTTTTCTCACTGCAATGCTATGATCCCTTTTAGCATTTGCACCCTACAGAATTTGCATGCTGTATTGATCTTTCAACTGTTTGAACTGCAGCCCTTATAAGAAATAAATGATTAATGTACTGGCTCACATGAAAAAACAAATGTACAAAGACACCAAAAAAACCAACCCAAACATCAAAAAACCCCATAAGATGAGCCTCAGAGAAGGTTTAAAGAAAGTTCACTGCTCCTCCTGAACTTGGTAACTATCAATTATGAAGCATTAAGGGCTATTAAAGAGTCATTTCCTGAAACATAAGAATCTTGCATTTTGCCATTGCTCTATAGATCAGCTTTATTTTTAGAAAGTAAAAATCTAAACAAGGGCAATGAAATAATTTAGTAGAGCTCATAGTTTTGCATTGCAGCAAGGCCACCTTCCAAGGCTCACCTTGTAAGTTACATCTCGTTTATTCTGAGACAAAAATCACATTAGCTCTCAATGAAGCTACATGTTGATACTATGGTCAACTAGAAGACAAACTACAGCAATGGTGTTTAAAAAAGAAACCCAAACCACCACACTGAGTCTCTGATTCCCTTCCCTATAATTTTTCACAATAGGAATAGAATTAATATCTTCTAATCAGACCCATATTCTGTAGCCTTGAGCAGTACAGGTACCCAAAATGCAAATGAAACTTAGAGTTCATACATGCTTTCAGAGGTCATGTGTTTCAGCGGTTGTTCCTTTTTTCTTATTTCTAGTAATCTACAAGACTCCTGGCTATAAATTGTTCCTTCTAGCAACCACATGCCATGATTTTGCTGGCTATTTTTATTCATTAATACCAGCTGCTTCACAGTGCCTGGAGGTAACAGAAAAAACATGCATATGTGTTTTAACCATGTGGTAAAAACTGATGAAGGCCTTTTATGTAGGATAACCCATATACCCGGGGTAAAATACACACTTATGGAAAAGACCCGGTTAAAAGGCCTGTTCTCCATTTGAACCTTCAAGGACCAAATCATTTCAAGTTTCCAAGCCAAATCCAACTGTGTAAGTTTGCATTTGCTCCCATGAAGTCAGCAGAGCCATTTCCATCAGTGCGGATTTTGTGACCAAGTGGAAAGCAAGTCTCTACTAGCCCACCATACAGGGACAGATTTTACCATTGCGCCTAAAGCCCCAAAAGCATAAGGCTCCCTTCTAACAGCCATTAGTCATGCTCCGCTTTGGTTCCAAAAGTGTTCTGTTGCTATCATTGCTAAACAAATAAGGTTTTCTCTATCAAGTTTAACATATAGACAAAAATTAAAATGGGGATGAGAAAGCTGCAGAAATAATGTATTGAAATGACATGTTGTAATCGTCAAAAGTATTAAATAAAATCGAGGACATTAAGTGCCAGCACATAATCAAGTGCAGAAGGCTTTACTTGGGCACATAGTAAGCTTGTGCACAATAACAAGTTTCGTACTTCTTAACCACAATAGTCCCAAACACAGAATCATAGAGCACATCAGAACAAAATACAAGAAGATTAAAATATAGAGGAAAGGGAGGTTGACAGAAGAGTAACAACAAAAGCAGGTGGAAAAGAGTAATGGACGGATTTATCCAGGGGTCCTATTAGGACCCCAAGTTAAACAAATTCCAGGAAACAATCTTGATTTCTTTTTCTAGAGGTTACAGACCCTATGTGACCCTTTTTCTTCCAGGATGATCTGCCAGTTCAGTTAATGGATTATTTCTAATTCATGACATTTCTGTTACATAGCAATAAAACAGGGTGTTTTTTGTTTTTTTTTTTGTTTAAAAAAAGACTACATACAATTGTGAATTTTCTTTCATATCAGTCTCCTATTTTCTCCTTTACCACTGCTTTCAGGTATAAGACATTTTCTTGTTAATGTTGCCAGCACATTCTCTGGTCTAAGAGAAAAGGGCAATGAAGTCCTATGAAATCTTGAGCACTCATTTGTGCTGCAACCTGATTAAAAAACTGGACACAGAGAAAAATACCCTTATATCATCAGGGACATAATGTCTTCAAGATTTGCCATTGGCTTAAATAGAAAAAAATTCCTAAGTGTGGGACACTTATACCTACTTAGAAACTTAATTCTCACAGAACTCCTCAGCGTTATAAAGTAGAATTAATCTCTTAAAATGACACCAAACTGAATTTTACTGACCAATTCTCTCTGTGATACTATTCTTTCTTTCACATTGTACATGCATCACTAAGTTAAAACAAAGCATTGCAAAACCAAACTGAGCACGCTTCTCTGAGCAGGGAGGACACCACCTTGAATTCTAAAAACCCTCCCTGTGTGTTGGATGTTGACTTTGTTCTCTAATGACAATATTAAGAAGCCTAGGAGGTATGTTCAGGTAACTTGACAACTGAAGTAACCTAGAAGTGCTTACATAATATTCTGTATAATCCCTTAATCTGCAAGAAATATTCCAACACTGGAAAATATACTGTTTGCTCTTCCTCATTTTCATACTACTGATTTTCAATATTCAAAGCTTGGTTGTATAGCATATATCTTTTTCCCAACTGTCAGCAGAGAAAGAATGACAGGATTTTAAAAATAATGTTCTATTATTTCTGCCAGAAGCTAAGCATCTATCCTCTGCACAAAATACGCAGACTAACCAACCACTTGGGTGATTAAACAATATGACATCCAGCTCATTCTTCCATATCTGTATCAGTCTGCAGTCCCAACAGGGGTAATCATGTGGCTTTGTCACTGAAGAAAACAGATGAAACTCAATAGAAACATATGTTGTGGTTAAGATACTTTCTCTTTTCATATCTCTCTATATATTTATCTATACATGTATATTTACACTTAAAAATACCTTAGTATCTCTTGAATGCGAACAACATTGAACAAAAGAAATATACCTCCCAATTGTCACTTCATCATCAAAATATATTACAGGCAGAGTTTTATGTGTTTCCTAATAAATAACACTTAGCACTAGAACTCTACAGAACCAATTCAGAAAGCCAAAAAGGATCGGTAACAAACTTGCCCCTCGATCGTAAGTTAGGATAAAACTCATCTAGTTATACAGTTTCACCCCTCTGAGTACACCCTGCCCACCTGTCAGAAAACTAAGAACTTAAAACTTTGATTGAACTTGTTAAGTCACAAGTAAAAAAGTCTGGTTTATGGGTGATAAAGACAAGTATAGTTTAGTATAAATCCAGAAAAACCAAGACTTTAAAAGTGACAGAAGTTAGATTGGGCAAGTAGTGAGAAGCAATGAAAAGCCCTGTCAAACAGTACAAATATGAATCCAGCCTACGTCTATACCCCTCAGACTTGGATGAATAAGAATTCTTAAAGGTGAAACTGAACCCTATAAAACTACATACCCCAGAAAAGAATATGCAAATATTATTGCTTAGGACCTACAGTGAGAGAAAAAAGAATAATTTAATCCATTATTTTCTTTATGACAGAAGTAGCTTGATGTCATTACACTAAATGTAGGCTTCCATAAGAAGGAAACAAAGCAAAATAAAACAACAAACCAAACATCAGTGGGCATCTCTTTCTTAAAAAGAGAAAATGGACAGCAGAAAGGACCATGTTTCAGAGTTCTACTTGGATAAATACATACTCCACAACTGTCTGCGTAAAAGAAAGCTTGAATAAGCTTGTAATTAAATCCTATTCAGTTCCTGCTTTTTATTTGGGCAAAAGATCAGAGCAAATGCAAATAAGTGTGTCACATATGAACAGCAGGTCTGGCTGGTATTTAATTCCGAGGAAGACCAATGCAGTCCTGTTTGTTCAGCAGAACTCTGCAAAGGGAAGACTTTTTATTCTTCTACACTTATTTACAGAGAATGTTCAATTTCACCAAATAGGACAGAAGAGGAAAAAGAAATCCCTCAGCAACCGCTGAAATTTTCGACAATATTCCAATCTTCCAATTAAGTCATTCGAATATACAAGACCGCAAGGCCTGTTCAGCAGTGTCAGGAAAAGATCAAGCACCGACTCCTGCAGTGAAACCGCAATGCCCTTTTTTTGCACTTACAAAATGACTTTTCCAGGGATGAGATTCACCTCTGAACATAAGAGGGCAACTGCCAGCACTGACTGCCACAGAAAGAAGGTCCAAGTGGCTTGAAAGTTTACCAAGGCAAGAACTTGCTAAGCCAGCTGTTTCATAGCAGCCTGTTCTCACCGAAGTCTGTAGCTTTTTGCACTGCATCCATGAAATCAATCCCAGAGCGTGAGCAGCAAGGACAGATCTACTCTCATCCCATGGGGAATGACACCTTCTAATTAGTGCAAGGTCAATAGACCACAGAGTGGCTGTCACAGAGCTCACTGACATGCTCATGTGTAACAACTATCAATCTGCAGATTCAGCTTTATATTTTCAAGTTGGGCTGAAAACACTCGTAGTACCAGAGACGAGGGAAAAAAATCTAAAACACCAAGAAACTTACCACTTTCCAAGTGCACTTTTCTGCTTGCCTATGATTTAAAAGTACTATTGATTAAAACAAATTTAGCAGCTCTTGGATAATGGAAAGTCAGTTTAAGAACAAGAAATGGCGACAGTCAGTTCTTTGAACAAGCTTAATCTTGCAGCTTTGATTCAATGAGCTCTTCAGTAAAGAACCCTGCTTAAGACCAAGATCAGTGAAAACAAAATACTGAATTCCTTAGTATTTCTCCTGTGCTGCTCTGAAGTTTGAATATTCACCGTTCCCCTACTCATGGCAGGATGGGTATGTTTCAACTCAGAGACAATTTGGCCTCTCTTCTGCTATATATTTCAAATGAAGCCTGTAACAAATACGCCTTTTCGATTATTATCCAGTTTGTGCATCAGGACCATGGATGGTGTCACAACAGTTCTGTGAATATTCTGCAAATGAAGCGCTACCAGATGCACCTTGTAATACTGCAAACATGGAGGTTTTCCTCACTACCATTATTATATACCATTTTACCTTGAAATACTGAAGAATCGTGGCCTTTATGTCAGATTGGTAGCAAACAAGGTTTAATCTCTTTGGATCTATACCGGTCATCATGGAAGTATAGAGAAAACAAAACACAGAACAATGGAGAGATAAGGTCAAAAGATTAAGTATGCATTATTAAGATACATGAAGAGAAAAAGGTAATTCAGAGCTCCTCACTTTCTTAATTTCAGTTCAGAATTTCAATTGTTTTCATGTTCCTTAAGTTTGTGCTGTTTTTCCTCATTTTTGAGGAGAAACCATTCTGATTGATGTAGTAACAAGGTGATCTATCATGGCAAGAATAAAGAACCTCCTACAAATAACTGCAGTAGTCTACTGCCAGATCTGGCACAAAACCTTTCAGCAGGCTTCGAACTTACATTGCCACTTAGTGTTCCATAGATAGAAACAGAAGTAGAAGCTTATAGAAGTAGAGCAGTTACAAGCAATTGCAACTATCTTCACAATCTCTCCAGCTACATCAGAAGAGCAATATCTGCCCGATACGGAAAAAAAAATCTCGGGATTTCTGAAGCTGCAGCTGCTCCAGCCTTCACAGCACAGAACCAAAGGGTTACCGGGTTTGGTTGGGATGGAGTTAACTTTCTTTACAGCAGCACATATGGTACTGGGTTTTGGATTTGTGACTAAAACAGCATTGGTAACACACCAGTGTTTTGGCTATTGCTGGACAGTGCTTGCACAATATCAAGGCCTTCTGATTCTCAGCAAGTAGACTGTTGACTAGAAGCTGTAACATCACAAGAAGCAGGAGCAGCATAGAGACATGGTGAACTAGAACAACTTTGTTCATACTAATGTAACTGTTGCGTTCAGCTCCACAAATATGAGGGAGGAGAGAAATAGACAAACAAACAATAAACAACCACCAAAAAAACCCCACAGCCCCAAAACCACAGACAATTAAAACATGTTCCAGAGACAGTAAAAATAGCAAAGCTCACTGAAAAGCACACTCAGGAAACCCAAAAAATGGCTGTGAAGGAGATGTGGCATCTTCTGCAGTGAGAAAACTGCTGAGGTCCAAAGAGAACCAACTCCTGCAGCCTTATAAAGATAGCTAGAGGCCAGGTAAACCCTGAATATGAAAGGTTCAGGCTGTCAGGACCAAGAAAATAATCCCACAGCAGCCAAGGTTAAGGCAGCAACCACATGGCAGACAATGCTTGCTTTGCTAGTGAGAAAAGCAAGTGGGAGAACCTTAGTAGTGTACTTGATTTCTTCTTACATTGCAAGGTTCAACATTCTGTGTACACAAGACTCTTCTAGTTGAACATTCCACCAGGTAAAGTAGTGGTAGCTGTCTTGGCTCCAACTCCACATCTAAGGTACAAGAGATCCAGTCCCAAAATTCAAAGTCTTGGGTCCCCTTTTGCTCCACTTTAATAGGAAGACAAGAATCATCTTTCCTTTGATGCTTGTCTTGGTTGGTTTGGAGCTGTTGTCTTGGCTTTCGCTGGGTTCTTACCTGCATTTGTGGTAATGCACAAACCCAGAGAGCCAATATATTCCAACAACTTTATTGTTTGTGGTGGATGTAGAAGGGAGTTTGGCCTAAATGGAAACATGCTAATTTACTCAAATACTGCCTACTCCATTTATAATCATCTTTTCTTGTTTCAATTTATTTTTATTCTTGTTCCTTCAAATGCTTCTGTACTTCATAATTTTATATAGACAAAGTTCATGAAAACTTATTAACTGCTATTCTAGAGCAATGGGTTTAAATTTGTGAGCTTCAGTTTCCAGAAAGGCTCACAGACTAGCATTAAAAGAACATCAGAAGATAACTAAACAGTAACAAGCTTACAGGTTGACTAATGCTTACTAAAACAAAACCAACCAACCAAAACCCTACACACCTGTAGTAGTCTGCAAACCAAAATGAGATTGGAGGCCCCTGTTATACTGGCCCTGAACAAAATCAGAAACTCCATTGTCACAGAACACTCTCCAGCACCTTCTCTCACAGTTTTCACAGCTGACCAGTGAAACCGTAAACTGCAATGCTGCTCTGGCACACACAAGTCAAAAACATTTTCATCCTGAAACAGTAAACAAAATATTTTATGAGAAAAGGAAGAAATAGATACAAGAGCAGAATGTACTACGAGCACATAATTTACTAAAACTGAGGAGACATTGAAAATTCCACAGGAATGCATAATAAATTCGCATAATAAATTCATACTGCATAACATCCTCTTTGATGCTGGAATTCTTTGCAGTAGTGGTAGCCTCCCTGGGGATATACACAGGCACAAATCTCTGGGTTTTAGTGGACAGGCCTTCTATAATTTGTACTGATTATTTCGTAAGTCACTAGCTAAAAAGTTCCTAGTTTACATTTTTTTGTCTTTATTTGGCTAGTTAAGTCAATTTCTTTGGAAACCCCCATTGCGTCACACTTAGGAAAACAGTGATTTAACTCTTTTCTATCAAAATAAAAGGCTCTGTGTATTCCAACATTCAGTCACAGACTTGAAGAGAACTTAGCATGCAGTCTTCAGGCTGCTAATACAATCACGTGCATTTCTCCATAGGCAGACAACTCTTTCTTCAAGTTCACACTGATGAACATCGATGATGTCTTCCAGTTATCGCCACAAAAATCAATGATGAAATGCACCTAGCTCCTTAGCATTAGTTTCAAGACCTACAGACACATGTAGGACAATAATCAAAGCAAAAATGGGTGAAGAGGTTTAAATTTATTTCCTTAGTTACATGGTTATGTAGAAAAATCTGAAATGAGGAATTGTTGCAAGTTACATACAGGTGAAAAAAGTTAATTATGTCTACATGAAAAGATGTTCGCTTGTTCAAAACTGTCTAGTGTATAACTGGTCTAGATAGACCACAATTTTCAGTTCATTGCAAATATTCAGCAAATATTCAAACTGAAGACAACGCAACAGTCTGAATAAGAGAGAGAAACCATGTTGGTCCCCCATCAAGACACATCTTTAAGTATGGAAATGGAAAGATCAGGATGTTTATGTTTCATTTTTCAAGTACATCAAAAGTGTGAAAAGGAAGCTTTTTTTTTTTTCCAGAAAACCACTGACTGAAGAATGTTCATTTCTTTCTGCACATCTTTAGATGCTGCTTTGAACTTGCATTTATACGCCAACTATGATTATAGAGAAGGCACAATATTCTTTTGAAAGAATTACATATTACAAGATGTGATCTATCGTCAGTGCTTGAGTGGGGCTATCCCGGAACTCTTCACCATCAACTCACCATCTTTCAATACACTTTCCTCAAGCACATGAAGTACTTCAAAAGAAATCCTCGCAACACAAATTAAGGGAATCTCTGAACCAAAGGTTTGTATGAGAACGAAGCAAGCTATATTTGTTTAAATAGTTGATGAAAATTCTGTACCCAATCTCTGCATAAGATTGACCTTTATGAGACTTTATTTTTTATTTTGTATAGAGGAAAAAATGACCAAACTACTATAAGTAAAATAGTTGAGAACATTTACAAAGAAAAAAAAATTAAACCTTTAATTTCCTTTGCAAAGCCATTTCATTGTGAAGTTCAGAAGTGTGCATGTATTTAAAAATACTCACAGCAAAACAGTAAAAACTCTGAAGAACCATTGCCATTTTGAGTGTCTCTAACTACCAAGTAAGGCAAACAGATTTTCAGTTTTCAGAAAGAAGCAGTATTTTCCCTTGAAGAAATAACAAGAGTTATAAATAACTGTCTCTAACAAAGAAGTGCCAACAATACTTCGCATTTTGCACTGTATCTGATGTTGACTCTTGATGGCACATTTACTGCTCTGCTGTCACATTGTGTGATAGGAAATTTTTACTCACACGATTGTAATACTGGACCTTTCAGAGTTTATTCTAGTTTAAATATAAACTAGGATAGTGCTAAACTTTTTCCCAGTGGAAAGTTATGCTTAAACATGATCTTGTCTCACGATAGTCTTCACTGTCTGGAAACAATTGAATCAAATTATCAAAATACTGGTTTTCACAGGTGGTAGGTGAAGTAGAAACAAGGCAGAACTCCATGACACAGGAGCAATCCTGCAAACAAACTTTGATGGACTATTCAGCTGCAGTTTTCCATTCTACAGCGGGAAACCCATTTAAACCCAACATTTAAGGGTCAAGGACTCTCTTCTACTTCCATTTAAGTCTTTGAGAAAGCTGTTGATGAAATCAAATTCATAGTACAAAAGCCTAAACATTTTATCTTTCTCTGAGGAACACTCCCAAAAATCAGATAAATACTTTTATGTTAGAGTGCCTTAGTGTAGTTTCCGTGAGGATGTGCTTCATGATCTTGCCAGGCACAGCAATGTGACTGACTGGCTGTTGCTCCACAGGTCTTCCTTTTTTCCCTTTTTAAAAATGGGGCTTGTGTTTCCCCTTTTCCAGTCATTGGGAACTTCACCAGACTGCTACACCTTCTCAAATACAATGAATAGTGGCTTAGCAACTTAATCTGACAGTTGCCTCAGGACCTGTAGAAGCATCTCATCAGGTCCCATGGACTTGTGCACCATCATCTTCCTTATATGGTCTCAAACTCCATCTTCTCCTACAATGGGTGGTTCTTCATTTTCCCAGTCCCTGCATTTGCCTTCTGCAACTTGGCTGGTATGGCTCGTTTCTGAGCTTGAAGGAGGTGATCCTTGAATATTAACCAGATTTCTTGGGCCACTCTTCCCTCCAGGGCTTTATCCTATGGTAGCTACTAAGCAGATCTCTGAAGAAGCCGAAGTCTACTCTCCTCAAGGTCAGGGTGGTAAGCTTGTGGTGCACCCTCCTCGCTTCCCTAAGAATCCTTAACTCCACCGTTTCATGGTCACTGCAGCCACGGCTGCCATTGAGCTTCACATTCCCCACCAGCCCCTCCCTGTTGGTGAAAACATAGCCCAGCATAGCACCTCTCCTTGTTGGTTCCTCTATCACTTGGAAAGAAGTTATCATCAATGCATTCTATGAACCTCCTGGATTGCTTAGGCCCTGCTGTGTTGTTGCTCCAACAGATACCAGAATGGTTGAAGTTCCTCACGAGGACCAGGGCTTGTGGACACAAGGCTAGTCCTACCTGTCTATAGAAGGCTACATCCACTTGGTCTTCCTGGTCAGGTGAGCTGTAGCAGACCCCCACTATAATGTCACCTGTCCCTGCCCTCCCTTTAATCCTGAGCCATAAGCTCTCAGTCAGAGCTCCATGTGCTCCTGCTGGTCATTCATAGAGGGCAACAAACCCGCCGTGCCTCCCGTGCCTGTCCTTCCTGACAGAGCCTGATGTGGCCAAAATGTTTGTAATCTTCTCATACAATTCAATTTAGAAGGATGAGTGTAGGACTCCACAGACCAAACAGCTTTGTTTGCAGAGGATAAAAGCAAGATTTGGGCACTATTTACACCTTGCTGAAGTTTATACTGAAATGGATATGTTTTTTTTTTCCTCCTTTAATTCATAGGCAAGTAGCATTCTGACTATAATCATACTTCAAAGCATTGTGTAGCTGGATTTTAACATGAAGGTCGGGCGACTGTCCTCATACTAAATCCAAGCCTCCTTAAGTTTTATGGCACATCAAGATCTCTGTATTCTCTGTTTAAAGTTGGAGCCATTTACTGTCTAAGAATTCCACATGTGGAAGCAGCGTTTTCTAGCATGCAGTGTAGTTGCCTTCCCCTCGAACTTCAAAATGATATCAAGATGAGGTTTCTATGGCAAACAGCTCTGGAAATGCTGAAGGCATGATTCTGGCTCAGGCACATATATACTCTCCCATAAATAAGCAAAAAGTCATTTTAATAAAGACTAAATAATGAAAAGGGATACAGGTTAAAAAAACCAAAATCCTAATACCAAAAGAGCAAACACAGAGCTTGCAGGAGACACAAAGAAAGCCCTTCAATGGACACTTTAGAAGTCTGGTAAAAATCCAGCTACATTAATAATCAAAAAGTTTCTGCAAAATGAGAAAGTAAATTTAAAAGAGGCCCTGCTAGTCCCACCCTTAGGCTTTCTTCAAGGTAAAATAGCCCAACTGAGCAGAAACCTCAACACAATCTTCCTTCAAATGACATGTTTACCTGACACCTGTTTGGCTGCCAGCAAGGAATCCTCCTATCTAATGAGTTGGCCATTGAAGGCTTTAAACTTACCCTTGGCAATCTAGCTTCCTAGCTCCAACTTGTAAAAAACTCTAAACATGAAAAAAATGGAACGAGTGTCACTCTCCTCTTTAACAGCATCAAAATCAGGAGTTTTGCCAAATAAGTTTTTGGGATCAATTAATAAAGAACAACAAAATATTAATTCTGAGCTATCAGTTGCTTTCATTCTAGTATTTAAATTTGGCAAACTCACTCCAGGCTGAAGTCCCTATTATTTCCCTATTGTTTTATGGGTGGTGGTGAAGGATTCTGTGCCAAGTTTGAGGAATAGAATACCATTCCTACATATTTCATACTAGCAATTCAAGCACCACAGTAAATCCAGTTCCTATAGATGGATAAACAGACATGCATGCGAGTTTAAATGGAGATTCAGTTTCCATCTTGTTTTTTCCTGTGGATTCTCCTATATTAAGTGAAGAAATAGTTTTCCCTGTTTTTGGAGATGGTGCCATAGACCTAGCAAACTTATCTTCTGACTCATATAGAAGCAGAGGTGAGAGCTTTCTTCTGTGTTCTTACAGTATCTAGCATAAAAGCTTAAAGGTTCATGACCAGAGGTACAAGAGATGTCATGTATGTAAATACTGAAAGTGACACACACACACACTTGTTGAAGCTGTCATTGTTTACAGGGAAAGGGACTAATACATTGATTAGCACCTTTAATCCATCAGGAAGGGAAAAGGATCTGGACTACTCTGTCAGTATTTGGTCAGGATGCTCAAAGTAACTCCTTTTGTTTTGTAGGCTGGAAAGGCAGTAAGTTTAACCGGCTGTGTGACCCACCTGTGGAACTTCTTGAAACTAAGGAAATATGAAATGCAAGGGAGGTCCAAACTCAAGCCAGTTACAGTATTGGCTACACAGCTCTTGGTAGCCCTGTTCTATTTCCACCACCACCATCACCACCAAGCCAAGACATCCACTCATTTCCTCCCTCTCCTGACTTCTACTGAATTATTCCAGATGTAGAAGCTTGGTTAGCTCCAAACTACATCTAAAAAAACCCCGTGACCTAGTCTACATTTTCCATTTCGCATCTGATATATTACTTTGTTGTTAGTGCTCAAATCTCCTATTGAAAGAAAAAAATCAGACAGAAGTCAGCATCCTCAGCTTGCATCTACTGCTTATCCATCGCAACTCATAGATCCTTACTTGAGAAGTTACTCTGAATATTCATGCTAGTCAAAAACAGGCATATGGGAGCTCACATAGGTAAACAGAATTCTCAGTCATCAGGTTACTTACAAAAAAACTTGTCTTTTCCTTAAGTTGCTTCTAAGTATCACAGGAACTAAAGTCATCTGGAATTAATCATTTCACCTGGGAGAGGTAGTAATTTTGTGTCATTTACTTAACCCAAGGATTAGGTTTTGGTAATCTCTACCTACCTCATCAGTCCTTGTATTTTGGAAAACTAGGTCCAGATTGTCCTTTTATCAGTCATACGGATCAAGGGTGTTGTTAGCTTCATACATCACATGCCAAACACATCAGAATGATCAGCTAGAATTGAATAATCATCCTGAGACTGTACAAAAAGCACAGGATAGTAGTCATATATTATCCTGTGCAAGAGTAGCAGGTAAAGAACCATTTATAAGGTCAATCTATGTAGAGGCAAAAGAAACATTTTTTGACATTTTTCGACATTTTTCATCGTAATGAACAGAGTTAAACTCCTCTTGATTGTTAAAGCAAAATGACCTTTGGAAAAGGTCCATACTTGGAACTTTGATTTTGCTGTTCTTTGTAAGAAAAGAACACACCTATCTAACTGCTTAGATTAATGATTCATATACATATTGGTATTTTTCCAGTAAAGAAGAGTTGTGTTAGACACTGAAGAAGTGAGACAATGGAGCTTTCTATGTTCCTATTTGGAAAGTTAGGTCCTGCTTATAATCACATCCATCATATGGTAATAGAGTATTATTACTTTCATAGGGTGTATTACTGAGGTCATTGTTTGTTGGTGACAGAGCGGGTGTGGGAAGGCAGGTGTTGGGTGCAACAACCATTACCT